>NC_057391.1:55864251-56164251 GCF_019320065.1 Cervus canadensis | reverse complement strand
AGTGATACCATAAAAGAGGAATGAGTATTTTCAGTGAACCAGAAACTTGAGAAATGTCTGAAAGATAAAAAGTAGATTTGATAAATGAATAGATAAGAAAGGAGAAAAACAGTTCAAAGAATTTGAAAAAGAAAATTAATACAGAGTTAAAAGCAACTCCCAAAGTTTCTCCAAATCAGAATCAACAAATGAGAAGAGCAGAAGTGATCTTGAGTTGAAGAATTCCACTCAAGCTTGCCGGGACCACTTGGGCTCCTCCTCCTGCCAGCTTACTTCCAACAACAGGCTACAGTGATATTTGCCTCAAGATGAAACCTTGAAAATGTTCTTCTATACTAAGTACACAATCCACCTAAGGAACCCTTTACGGTTTTCATGCTGGGGCTGGAGACCAAAGCTGAAAACAGCCAGAAATAGCTTCAGAATCCCACAAGGATAAGAGAAATTAATTAACAAGAGAAAGGGAGTCCATGACTGTGATACCTTCTTTTAGGCCAGACCTTAAGTATAACTTTCTCTGAAATGAGAGTTCTGACACAGAATCCTAGCACTAGATTTGAAAAAATAAGTTAAGCCCAGGTATCAGATGAACTCCAGGAAGGGAGTTCATGCCCAAAAGACAAGCAATGTTTTGTGACTCTCCCGAACAATTCTGGGAGACAGGCCGCTATCAGAAGCTACATTCACCAAGAGGCAAACTGGGATGCTCAAACACAAACAAGAACAGGCAACAACAAACAAAAAAACATTTGAGAACAACATGAAAGTTAGACACAGAACTCTAAAAACAACATTCCATAAAATGAAACACAGCAGAGGAAACAAAAGATTTCAAATTAAGAATAATTAATATCCTCAAAGAGATCTAAGAAAATATCATATTATTAAAATAAAATCAGATCGCTATTAAAATAGAGCTTAAAAAATGAAATAAACTTGAAGGCAGAGATTAAAAAAATTTACTTAAAGGCATTGTGATATCCTCAGATAAAAATATCATTATTGGCATTAGTATTAAAGATCAGTTTAAGCATTGTTGTATGCAAATACAATGTTCAGTCATAAAAAAATTTATCCCTTTTAACTGGCTTATCTAGGCCCTCATCTTTTTACTATTCCTAATTTTTTCTTTTCTTTTAAGCCTCTCCATACTTTTGGAAAACATTCAGTATACAAATAAATACAAAGAAAAGCTAGTAACAGGTAAAGCCTTCATGCGATGCTGTATTTTGGATTAGAAAATCCTTCCAATTCCAAACATTTTAATGAAAATATATATACCGATTTAAAAAACAAGACTCAGACACACTTTGCACTTACCTGCACTATTTTCCTCTGACATTACAGTGTGGCAGAGTGCAAGTAACCTAAGGAATTCATGCACTTTGGGATCCCCCAGTTCAATGGATTCCATCAAATCGTGGTCAAAAAATTGAAATGTTCTGTCTGCTTGAGGGCTGACTGAGAAACCCACAGTCTCTTTTTTCTGTAGGAGAACAACAACAAAACTGTAGACTTCATTCCAACAAAAGTCTTTTAAAATTCAAAAACACTTCCTCTAAGTATTTTTAGAGTTTGTATGACTTTTCAGCCTCCAAAGCCTGGCACTAAAATGGCTTTCTGGTTCCTCATTACTGTTAAATATCATCTTCTCATTTCAGAGCCATGTAAGCCTTCATTACCAGAGCAATAAACCTTCCAAAAGCATATGGGGAAGAAAAATATCCAATGGCTGTACAAATTCTCAAATGTTTACTTCAACTTCAAAATACAAAGAAGCCCTAAAAATTGAAAGTTGCTTTAAAAACCTACTTGATGGAAAAACTTGACCTGACTTGAACTCATTTTGGCAGCAGTATCTGACCTGGAATAGTATGTATGCAATTATAGACCTGTTAAAGTCTACTTAGCATGAATTAATATTTTAAGATATAAAAATATTAATGTGTTTGATTACAGTGTACTTTCTCTGATCTCACTAAAGAAACTGCAAAATATTACGACAGAATTAAAATCAAGATCTTGAGATATTTGTACTCACACATTCACTACAGCATAATTCACAATAGCCAAAAGGTAGAAACAACATAGGGCTTCCCTAGTGTTCAGATGATAAAGAATCTGCCTGCAATGCAGGAGACCTGGATTTGATCCCTGGGTTGGAAAGATCTCCTGGAGAGGGGAATGGCTACCCACTCCAGTATTCTTGCCTGGAGAAATCCATGGACAGAGGAGCCTGTCAGGGTACAGTCCATGGGGGCCACAAAGAGTCAGACATGACTAAGTGACTAACACTTTCACTTCACTTCAGAAACAAAAGAAACATCCATCAACTGATGAATAAAGAATATGTGGTTTTATATATCTATATACACACACATACACACACACACACACACAAAGAATATTATTCAGCCATAAAAAAGAAACCTTGTCTTTATGCTGCAACATGAATGAACCTTGAAGGCATTACATTAAGAGAAATAAATCACTCACAAAAGAATAAATATTGCATAATTCTATTTATGTAAGATATTTAACATAGTAAAATTCACAAAAACTGAGTGTAAAACAGTAGTTTCCAAGGACTAGAAGAATGGGGAAGTGGGGCATTGCAGTTCAATGAGAAATTAGTTTCAGATGTGCAAGGTGAAAAAGTTCTAGAGATCTGCAGTACACACTGTGTTCATTGTTAATATTAGTTTACTGTCCACTTAAAAATTTGTTGATCACAAAAATGAAAGAAATAGGATTAAAGATAGAACAAAACAGAAGATAATTTTAATATTAAATAAGATCTCTGTTAATTCACTGACTGATGAAAAGCATAAAACATACTACTAATTTTTAAAAGTTTATTACTCAAAGGACTAGACCTATGATAAGGTCTTTGCAAGAACAACTGATGAGAAAATACTTTTCAAATACACTTTGTCTTGGAGACTGCAAAATAATATTTTAAATATAATACTTAATATATCCAAGTACATGAGAATACATACCAGTATACAAGGTGGTCCGTCCATTAGCTGTGTTTATTTCAGAATCATAGAGACTTATTTTAATCAAAGATTGTTTTGTTCATGTATTAAATTTAAAAACAACTACCCAATAGGAGAAAAAGTTGATCAACTCACTAGTAAGAAGTAAAATACACACTGGCCTTAGACTTCCCTAAACACCCGCCCCGACACACAGGGAAGAAACCGTGACTCATAAAGATTAGCCTGTCAGACTAGAAAAATAAATAGAAGGAATTCAAATTGGAAAAGAAGTAAAACTGTCACTGTCTGTAGATGACATGATACTGTACATACAAAGTCCTAAAGATGCTACCAGAAAACTACTAGAGCTAATCAATGAATTTAGTAATGTCATTCAATGATTAAGTCAACAGATAATTCTGAACTGCTATTTCTCATGAACCCTTCTTGCAACTGGAGGATACACTTCGGCCAAATAAAAGATAACTGGAAAAACAGTGGGAAAGGGAAAAGTAGTTAGTGGTAAGCACTGAATCTTATTAACTAAAGAACTAAATATAAAAGAAACAGATTAGGATTATAAAATAAAATGTATATGCTATATACATTGACTACATAGAAAGACTGCTTAAAAATTAGAAGATCCTGATGTCCTCATTTTAGTATTTGAAGGTCAGAAGATACCATTTAAAAACTCAAATCAACTAAGAGAAATCTATGTACACCTAAGATTAAGAAGCATCATTAATAAAAATAGTAGGAAAATGTGAGGGAAAAAAAGATAAACATAATAATTTCACCATTTTTCATATTAGGAAATTGATAGATACTCCTTACAAAAAAAGTATTAAGAGTATTATACAAACTCTTGAAGAGTATACAGTGGAGAAACAATGAAATATTTTCCTAGATACTATAAGAAAAGCAAACACATAGTCTGTAGAATCCATACAGAGAATTATTAAAAATTATAAAGTATAATCTAAAATATTTAACAGATCCAATGTAATGTCCTTAAGTCACTTACTAAAAAATTGCATGTAAAGTAAAATCCAATCCTATGATGTACATTCTTAAGAGACATATCTAAAACAAAGTTATTCAGGAATGTTGAATAAAAAGGTGGGCAAATGCAAATCAAAAGTTAACCAGGAGACATGATCTTAATATCAAATAAGGTTGCATCCAGGACAAGGAGAATTAAATGAATCAAAGAAGAGCACATTCATGATAAAAATATAACTACTATGAACATCAGTGCACCTCACAATAGCATCAATAATTATAAAATGAAGACTCAGGCTATATAGGAGAGCTAGAGAGAGAGACAGAGAAATTATCAGAACACTTTTATTAACCTCTTTAATCCAAACAAATAACAAAAAAATAATGAAACAGAAGACCTAAATAATATAATTAATAAGGTAGAATTAAATGACAATACAGCTAAGTTTATACCTTGAAAACAGAAAATACATAAACTTTCATTTTAAGGACCCTGGAACACTGACAAAATTGATCATATTAAGCCACAAAGAAAACCCGAATAAATCCCCCAAAGTAGAAATACAAATCTATTCTTTTATTAAAAATATTATAAGGCAGCGGTGAGTCCCAACCTCTTCAAAATGTTTAGTTCTTCTCATGGTTCAGCGTGGCTATTCAAACTGATATAACAAAAATAAAGATATTACAGGCCAAAATCCATGTAATAAAACTAAAGCAGTGTTCAGAGGGAAATTAATAACCACAAATTCTTGTACAGAAAAGGGAGAGAACATTTTATTTTATTGAAGTACAGTTGATTTGCAACGTTGTGCCTAGTTTCTCCTGTACAGCAAACTGACTTTTTAAATAGTCTTGTCAAAAATCAAAAACTTTAATAAAACATTGTGCTAGTGAAGGCAGGAGAAAGCAGACACTCTTGTACATTGCTTGTGACAGGGTACACTGGTGGATAAATGTATACAAATAACTGATTCATTTTGCTGTATAGCAGAAATTAATACAACACTGTAAGTCAAGTATATTTCAATAAAAATTAATTTTAAAAAATAAAAAAATTGATAAAACATTGTGTTGGTGGAGGGTAGGAGAAAGCAGGCATTCTTGTACATTGCTTGTGACAGGGTAAATTAGTGCAAATTCTAAAGAGGACAATTTGGAAATACTGATCAAATTACAAATGCACATACATTTTGATTTAGCAATCCCATTTCTAGAAATGGAACTTGTTAGAGAGTATAGGATCCATGTGATATAACATGGTTACTTTTGTTGCATTTCCTTTACAAGCAAAATGTTGAAAATATTCTGAATGTCCATTCCTACCTCCTTACATAAGTTAAGGAACATCAATATAATAAAATATTATTCACCATAAAAAGAATTAGGGAGCCCTTTTTTCCCCACTGATACAGAAGGATCTTGATCATTGCTAAGGAAGAAAGTTAAGCACAATAAATATAGTTCACTACCATCTATGTAAATTTGAGAAATATACTTGATTGTACATAGAGAGGAAAAAAAGACAGTGAACTCTGTGACTGGGAAACCTGGCTAAGAAGGAATTTTGAACCATATGAATCTTTTTATTAAAGTTACATATTAAGTATCTAATCTGGTCATAGTGGAAATTAGGCTTCTAGGAACTCATCATTTTTTAAAAGCATGTACAATTTGAAATTAAAAGTAAGAGTGAACTTAATCACCTCCACACCTTAGTCATGTCAGTCTTCTGACCCAGGTCATCATGCACTTCGCCTGCCAAAATCAAAACTGAGAATTAAAAATAGATGAAATTGAAACTCGATTTATACATTTAGTTTGAAGAAACATACTTATTTATTAAAGTACCACTACTAGATGACATTATGAGTTCAAACCTAGACATTTTTAAGAGTGTTTTCAAACACTAACGCTAGACATGGCAATTAACCAGAAAGATACTCATTTGCCCAAAACAGAACTAAAATCAACACACATTAACACAAAATAAGTCATAATTCTGTTTTTCTGTAAATTTTATCATTCTGTTGTTACATTATCTATGATGTTTGCACAAGGCAAACTTTTGTTTTTCACTTTATACACACTGTTGGGGAATCCAAAATGGTATGCAAGACAGACCTACTCTCATCAGTGCTAGAGCCTGGTGAGTACATCTTTGTCTATCTTGGTCTGGGCCAGATACATCTTTAATATCTGTAATGGCAAGGTCAAATTAGCATGTAAACATTAAACAATGTCAGAGCCCTCTGTGGTCAGAGAACACAGCCACCCATGTGCCAAACATTTAAAAGTAACTATTCTTAATATAAAGCCGATATGTGCTTATTACAAATATATTGGAAAATACCAGGACTTTTAAAACAAAAATGAAAATCTTAAAAAAAAAAAAAGATTTTCATTCCTGTTTCATGGATGACAGAACTGAAGAACAGAATATAAAGTGACATGTGAAAGTCACTCAGTCGCATCCAACTCTGTGCGACCCCATAGACTATAGAGCCGATGAAATTCTCCAGGCCAGAATACTGGAGTGGGGAGCCATTCCCTTCTCCAGGAGAGCTTCTCAACCCAGCAATCAAGCCCTGGTCTCCCACATGATTCAACTAAAACTAAAAAGTCAGCATAGTATAGTAGTACTGTTAGTCACTCAGTTGTGTAGACGTGTGACGCTGTGGACTGTAGCCCAGCGGGCTGCTCTGTTCATGGAATTCTCCAGGCAAGAATACTGGAGTGGGTTGTCATTTGCTTCTTCAGGGGATCTTCCCAACCCAGGGATTGAACCCAAGTCTCCTGCATTGCAGGCAGATTCTTTATCCTCCGAGCTACCAAGGAAGCCCACAGTAGATTTTTAATTCAAATCTCTCTCTTTTCACTGTTCAATACAGACATGCATGCTAAGTCGATTCAGTTATGCGCAACCCTCTGGACCGTAGCCTGACAGGCTTCTTTGCCCAGGGGATTCTCCAGACAAGAATACAGAAGTGGGTTGCCATGTCCTCCTGAAAGGGATTTTCACAACCCAGGGATTGAAACAGCATCTCTTACATCTCCTGCAGGTTCTTTGCCATTAGCACCACCTGGGAAGCCCCTCACTATACAACAGTATGACCCAAAAAAGCACTGATAAAGAGTTACTGGTTGTTTTTCTGGGGCTCAGGTATAAATCTAGAATATAGTGAGGCTGCTGTATGGGAGGAATCCCTGAGCTAGTGAATGAACCTCACCCAGAACCTGGAATTTAAATACCAAACTCACCACAGTTATGTTCTAGTCATTACCCCCTATGCTATAACTCTG
Organism: Cervus canadensis; assembly: GCF_019320065.1. NCBI lineage: Eukaryota > Metazoa > Chordata > Mammalia > Artiodactyla > Cervidae > Cervus > Cervus canadensis. The sequence goes on along the minus strand of NC_057391.1, from coordinate 56,156,959 downwards.
ATAAATTATAAAAGCAAACAAACTGTCTTTGTGTAAAATGGTGTTCTCAAAGAAAGCCTCTTCATAAGGCTGGTGATGAAGCAAAGAAAAACTGAAGTCTAAGAAAATGATAGATCCAAGAAAGAAAATAGAAGCTTTAGGCAAATAAGAATAGACTATAAAAACTTCCCAAGGCCTGGATCTATGGCATAAACAAGGCCAACTGAATGGGGGGAAAATGATTCTGGAACAATCTATGAGTTTTTAGTAAGAATATATTTTAATGACATAATAAATTATTATAAATTGGAAGAGCTTTATAAATTAAAGATCTAAAGGCCTGAAAATGAAATTTTTCAGTTACTTTCCTGCCTTTTATGAGGGAAATTACAAGTTATCAATATCATAGGATTTGTAAATTTGGAGATTTGCAAAGATCTTGGGATATATACATTGGAAAAATCCAAGGACTTTTCTAAAAACAGCCCCTGTGACAAACATATCTACAAATAAATCTTGGTCCACAGTCTTAAAGTTTCCTTAGGGTAACTTCCTAGAAGTGATATTATTTCTATTATATTACTAATAAGTGCCATGGCAAAAGAATACAAAAGGCCTACAAAATTCAAAATGACTCCAATACTCTAACAAAATTTTTTTCATTTAAACTGCTCCTGGGTTGTATTTATCATAAGTGTCTGAAAATAATATCAAAAGAAAAAATTTTAAGAAAAGGTTCTATTTTATTTAGCATCTTCATAAATATTAATAGTGATGTAAGAAAAATGCACAAGGTAACTGAGGCCATGTGGAAGTCCAGGTTGAAAATTATCTGGTCTACTACCAGAGAAGGGTGGGGCAGGTGTGGATGGAAAAGTGAGAAAACCGTGGCAACCAGGGGTTATGGAGAGTGGAATAGCAGAGGGAGGTCAAAAGACAGGAGAGTATGAAAATCAACTTCTTATATTTCTCGGTTTTGCTCAGGATCAAATCTTACTTTAAAATATTTGGCAATGTGTGAAGTTTCCCATCAGGAGACAAAGGAAAGGTTTCTCTCTCTTTCTTGGATCTACTTTACTTCCTGAGATTTTTGTAGAGAAACTGGACACTCGAGTTCACTGAAGTGATACTGGGAATCCAGAGGAACCTGACAGGAGCCCTCCGGAGAGCTTCCATGCTCTCAGCAGAAAGAAAACTGTCTGCTAACTGGCCTAAGTCGGGGTGACAAGGGTCACATGTAACTAGAAAGGCTGAAAATCCCCAACAGAGCAGGTATCCTAACAAAAGCATACAAATTGGAACTCAATATTGATGAAACAGCTTGTCTGACCACTAAAGGTAACCCTGTGCAGTGTGAATTCTCAGGAATGAATCGTAAATTCTTACAAACACAAACACTAACATCAATTGAGGGCTGTTAGGAAGCAAGTATAAAATACTACTTCTACTGAGATAAATCAGGCTCTGAAGAACTCCTCCCTGGGATATGGGTCTTTTAAGCACCAGAGATCACACAGTTTGAGCAACGAAAGGAATCTTGGACAGTATCTAAACTAAGCCTCATGGGGTTACATGAATGGTAACAGATCCAAAGCTTTATCTGAATTATTCAACATTCACCCAGTAAATATTTAGCAAGTGTTTATTATGTGCCAACCACTCTGGTAAATGCTGGTGGTCTCCATATTAATAAGAAAGCCAGAGATTTTTTTATTAAAAAAAAAAATAGGGTTTCTTAATTTTTTCAGGACTGTTAACAATAACAACAAAAAGGAAAGGTTTCTCTTACCATAGATTCTCCCATTAATGGAACATTTTTTAAAAGTCATGATGTTTTGAGTGAGGGTACCCGTCTTGTCAGAGAAAACATATTCAATCTGGCCTAGTTCCTCGTTGAGTGTGGTCGTTCGAGCTTCAGCAGGTGTTGCCTTCCTAGAGTAATACATCTTCCGATCCCAGTTTATAAAATAACTGTGTCCCAGACGAATTACTTCCACACTTTCATCCATTTAAATGGAAAAAGAGAGAGAAATACTCCATCAATCTCAGAACATACAAAGCTTTACCAAAGCAAGAAGTCTGCCAATGCCTTCAGAGTTTAGAAGAAAATGTGGATGCTCTATTTCCAGGTCCTAATGACCTTCCGAGGCATCTCAGCAGAGTCTTTTCATAAAATGTTCCAAGTCATTTCCTCGTAGGACCTTGAAACAATGGGCTGACTTGGCATAAGGCCTTCAGGAAGGTTCCATGCTTCTCTATTTACATTAAACAGGCCCAGGCCCAGTGGAGATTTCTTGTGTAGCCTACCAGTTATTTGATGTGACTTCACTTTACCAAAAGAGGTAAAAAGGAGTAGAGTAGGAAAAGGTAGAAAGGAGTCCCACCATGAAGCATGAAGCAAACCAGAGTAGATACTGAGTAAAATCAGGGTGTATTGTCATACTATGTTGCCCATTTACCAGAAAAAGAGCATTGTCTTGTGATCTAGTGGTGATTTATGACTCTCCAGTTCCAGAAGTGGAATTTCTAAAGCCAAGAGTATAATATTTTTCAGTCTTTGTCACACACAAGGCCTGATCAACTTTCAAAAAAATGACAACCATTTAAGTTTCTACCATTAGATTATTGAAAATTATCTTTTAGTCTATGCCAAGTCAAATGGCATCTTATTACTGTTTATTGCATTTCTTTTCTTATCAATGAATTAAATATCTGTTTCAAGTTTTATTGGCCAGTTATATGTCTTCCTGCAATTATCTAATTGCATTACCTTCCTAGTTCATCTTTGCTATTCAGGTATTAGTCTATTTCTTATTGATTTGTATATATGGAATATATATTTACATACATATTAATATGTTACACAGTTTATCATTCATCTTTTAATTCTGTTTCCACTATTTTTGACACAAAGAACTTTTCCCTTTTTAATCAATCAAATTTATCAATGGTTTATAGTTTCTGTTTATAGCTTCTTTGGGGGAATTTTTGCTTAGATAAGCCTTCCCTATGGCAAGATTATATATATACAGATATCTATACTTTTCTTCCAGTTCTTTAATTTTTTCCACATTTAATTCTTTCTCGCAATTAGAATTTTCTGAAATATGACATGCATATGAGAAGCTAATTTCAATTTTTACCAAATGTATTCATCACCATCTGTTGAACAATGAATCCTTTCCCCTGTTGTGTTAAGATGACTCCAAGTGAAATGAAGTGAAGTTGCTGAGTCGTGTCCAACTCTTTGCGACCCCATGGACTGCAGCCTACCAGGCTCCTCCGTCCATGGGATTTTCCAGGCAAGAGTCCTGGAGTGGGTTGCCATTGCCTTCTCCAGGAGATCTTCCCGACCCAGGGATTGAACCCAGGTCTCCCGTATTATAGGCAGACACTTTACCATCTGAGCCACCAGGGAAATCAACAAGATGACTCCATGTCACATATAAATTACTTCCTCACTAGAATCTGTTTCAGGCATTTCAATTTTGTTCCTTAATGTGTGATTTAATTTATCTCATGTTTTCATTATTGTAGCTTTATAAAATTTGGCATATGAGGTAAGAAAATCTTCATTCTCTTCTTTTAAAAAAATTCTTACCAGTAATCACTTTATTCCTCTTGATAAAATCAATGTGTTCATCAAATAAACTTTAGAATCACTGTATCAACTTTCTCATAAAACTTACTTGAGACTTCTATTAAAGTTATATTAAACTCTATTGTTTGAAAAGAATGAATATTTTATAATAAATACAACTTAAAGAAGGATAAATCTTCCCAGGAGTTCAACTTTGAAAAAGTACTTCTATTGGTAAAGAGTTTTAGTTTTGTTTTGTTTCACTTTGTTTTTTCACATAGGTCCACACCATAGCGTGACAGATTTATTCCTAGACATTTTATGTTTTTACTGATGAGATAATTTTTAACTGATAAAATAAGCTTTCCTTAATATTAAAAAAAAAGTGATTATGTGACATAATTCAACATTTCACTGAATTATTTTACTGAGTTTTACAGAGTTATTCTTTGGATTTTCGAGGTTTATAATCACATTTTCTCTGCTCTTCCTCTCTAAAAGGTTTATTTTGATTTCATGTCTCATTTTTTTCATTAATATTTTAGTTGCATGACTTAGTACATTAACAAGGACATCCAGAACAGTATAAAATAGTAATGATAAAGCAAGGACTCGTAGCTTATTCCTGATCTTAGTGGGAATTAAGCTTTGGTTTTCTCATCTGTAAACTAAGTTGAAAGCAGCCTGATTATGCTAACTCTCAACATTTATCTCCTTAAAGACAAAAGATGACACCCAAGTTCTTTCTGCACATTAAATCCTATACATCTAGTTCTGTAAGTACATGACATACCTACATCTTCCTCCCCAGAAATGGTATGGTGTCAGTTCATTTTCTATTTAAATGGTAATACTTTTTTTCACACAAACTAAAAAAGCACACTGTAACTCTGTAGAATCATAAAAACAAATGTCATGTATTTATTTATACATTACCCAGTTACAATCTAATCTTAATTTCATTCCCACCCCACTTCCTTGTAAGTTCCTTGCTAGCTGTATTCCATTCACTCAGAAAGCATTAGCACTTATTATAAACTAGCCACAATGCCTGACCTGTCATAGGCAGTCAGTCAGTGTTGAATAAGTGAATCCTGACCCTTTATTCCCCAATTTCACCAGTAAGGACATTAAGACCTACAGAGGTTGTGAATAACCCAAGGTCACACAATTAATCACAGAACCAAGACTAGATTCAGGCATCTGGTAAAGTCAATGCATACCAGACCTGGAGAGTGCCATAAAAAAATGGCATTATGCATTGTCATAATGAGAGTAACTGTTCAATCACTTGACATTTTCATTTATTTAAAGGTAAAGAATCTCCCTAAAAATCTAAGCAAAATGAATGAAGAACAGAATTTAATCCTGTGTTGTGGTTCAAGTTGGTGGAAGTATTCTAAATTAATTTTAATTCTTAGACCTTAAAAGAGTCTGTAGAGAAGAAGGTATCCTTTTTGTTTGGAAAAGGAGGATTTAGGAGAGTTACAATGGAACATTCAGCCCTTTGCTTTATAATAGCAGAGAAAAGGAGACAAATGTTCCAGAGTTAGTATAATCAGGCTGCTTAGTGTTTTCTGCCTGGATGCTCAAAGAGCAGGGCTTATGATTTCCCCCATTCTGTGGCAAAATAAGCAACATGGAAATGAGTTTCTTTTGCTTTGGGGGGGGAAAAAAACACTTAAAAGCTAATTCCTTGGGAGTACAGCAATTACATTTCTTAAGCTGATGTATTAAAAAACTGTAGCTGGTTAACACTACAGATAAACTGACAGCATAGAAATACCCTGAGAAAATCAACGTATTATGCTCACATGGAATTGTTAACCATTCAATGTAAATTCTGCACTATCCTTAAGTGACACAGCACTAATTTATTCCTTGAACCTTTGGAAATTTTTGTAGAAAACCTTCCTCCCTCCAATCAGAAATACCTGGACTTCTCTTTTTCTAGATCTTGGTGTGAGCAACCTGAAATCCCCCAGAATGCTTTTTGCCTCAACTTTGTGTTAAGCTGACCTCAGATCACTGTTCTTACTTGGTGAGGGAAAAAGCTCATATTATCTTCATCAATACCATGGCTTACCAACAGGTAGAAAATTCTAGTCTCTTTTGATGTCTTGGCTGATTTAATAAATCATGTACAACTTACACATAGACACTGTGTCAAGTGTTAGAAGACTTGGGTTTGGATCTTGGTTCTGTTCCTAATCAGCTTTACAATCCTGAGAAAATCATCTCATTTATGAAAGAAGTCCAACAGAAATGACTTCAAAAGATTTTGGGAGGGGGGGACGTAAATGAGACAATGTATATGAAAGCACTTTATGTAAAATACAAATGTCTATTTTACATTAATTGTCTAGAGGTAAGGTTATATTATTTGGAGCAGAAAGTAACTCACAAGTCAATTATTTTAATCCTCTCGTTCTACAGCAAGCGTTTCCTAGGCAAACTAGGGCACAGAGAAGCCAAGTACTTTCTCCAAGGTCACACAGCTACCAGTGGTAATGATAGTATCAAAATGTGAACCTGGACTATTCCAAACAGGTTTTCTTTCTGCCACTGCAGGGAACACATTAGAAGGAAAAAGGACCTGGGAATCTTGGTCTTTAAAAAACAATATTAGAAATCATAAAATGAAAAATGCCAATACACTTCAAAGAAAGAGTATATACAGAATATACTTCCTTTGTGAGGACACATGAAACTGCACATGTGCAGATGGTAAGTCACTCTGAGCATCTATTGTTCATTTCCACATAAAAGGAAAGCTATAAAAGTTGACCATAGCTCCTCTGGCAAAGAGCAAGATTTACTACAGACTTTATAATTGGATACAAGCATGAGAGGTCCTCAGAATCAAAGACAAGCCAGTAGGATACATTTTAAATAGAGCCCGCTCTGACCACAGTTCCAGAAGGCCCAAAGTAATTTGTGGTGTTGTGGCCACATGCCACTATTTCAAGTCAATTTCCCACAACTTGACATTTCAGTTTCCTGACTGCTCTCCAAAACAAGGGTGGACTTTGTGCATTAAACTTCCCTAGCTTCATCAGAGCTAGGATTTTGGAAAGAGAGAAAAAGAAGCTCATAAAAATTAGTAGGGATTTAGAGCTGGTGATTTTGTGTATTGTTAAAATACTGGTGATGAGGAACGTCAAACAACCAAGTCTCATCTTGGCTCCACTGTCTTTGGGATTGTCCGCCTCAGTCTTGGCAGGATTAGGATCAAAACTGTCTCAGGTACAGATTCTAGGGCCAACTTCTAACTTTTATCAAACACATACATAAACACACACACTCACAGAGTGCTTATGTATAGATAGATAGGTAGATCATTTTAGCTCTAGTTTATAGGACCAAATCTAGAAATGACAAATCAAGTTGTAGAGGGAGTAATAAGCCAAACTTCTTTTCCAACAATGAATAAGCACCAACCGACTATATTTCAACTCCTTCATGTATTTGCTGATAGTTACTAACAAAAATAGAAAAAATTAATATTCATAGAGCTCTTATAATGTGCCAGGCATTTGTCTAAGAGCATTACAGGTTTCCTTACTCTCTATACTACCTTATAAAGTAGAACTATTACTTTTTCCATGTATAAAACAAGGACACTGAGGTACCAGGAAGTAAAGTAACTTGCTGAAGGTTATGGAAATAGGAAGTGGTAGCATGGGGTCTAAATCCTGGTATCTGGAGCCAGACTAGTACCAAGAAGGCATCATCTCAATAGATTCCCCCAATATTTTTCTGTTTCTTTCCCAACATCAACCCAATTCTAATTCATTAGGTTGCATGAGACTACACGGTAGTCCATGTATTCCAGAGGAAAACATTCCTAAGAAACCAAATCAAATCAAGAAGAAAATAAAATGCATCTATTGCTAATTTGAAAATGTAAAACTTAAGCAGATTAAACAGCTTAGTTGCCTCATTTATAACAGATGTGGCAGATCATGAGCAGTTAGAGACTTCTATCTCACTGCTATAATTTTAAGACAAACAAAAATGATTACATAGAACACAGGCTTTTGACAAAATGATTTCAAAGAAAAAACTCTCATCTTACCTCACATATAATGAAATGGGTACCACTGTATTAAGGATAATAATATATGACCAGAATGTTAAGAATCCTGAGAACACAGAGTTCTTCTCTCCTTCATTCCAAAAGAGGAAAGTTCTAAATTGGTCCCCAACTTGATTCTCCCAGATTGAATTTCCAATCGCAAGAATAGTTCCCAAGCATATCAGAAACCCAAAAATCTGAAATGAGTATAGAAGTCCAGTTAAGGTTAACTTGAATCCCAACTAGTCATATCAACACAATGCAATTACACTTCTAATTCCAATTGTTATTTGAAAATCAAGCTATACAAAGCTCATCTAACTGATCATCAATCATACGAGTAAAATGTAATATGCTTACATTGGGAACTTGGCTAAATGTTTTACATATACATTTTCTTACTTAATTCTCCCATTGACTTTCTAAGATAGGAAAAAACATTCACACTTTACAGGCCAAAAACAAAATAAAAAACAGACAGGTTATATAACTTGTTTATGGCCACAATGCTGATAACTTCACATCCTCTATTTGTGAAGTATGCATGTGTTTAAGTGGCTTCCAGAGATTAAGGGCTTCTCAGGTGGTGCAGTGGTAAAGAATCTGCTGCCAATGCAGGAGACACAAGAGACATGGGTTCCCTACCTGGGTCGGGAAGATCCCCTGCAGTAGGAAATGGCAACCCACTCCAGTATTCTTGCCTGGAAAATTCCATGGACAGAGAAGCCTAGAGGGCTACAGTCCATGGGCTCACAAAGAGTCGGACATGATTGAGTGCACACACACATACACACACACACACACACACACACACAGAGAAGTACAAGAAGATCATATGTCCTGACTTGCTCTAGTCAGTTCCAGTTTACATCTACTGTCCAGCTGAAATATTAACAGTATTCCCTTCTTTCACCTTCAAAAGCATCCTGGTGAATGATAAATTATACGGTAACCCAAGGCACAAAAGCAAAAGGAAGAAAACATCAGTAATAAAAGATAGTCTCAGACTAGTCAAGTCTCTTGGCTATAGATCTAGCTGCACAATGTTTACTTGAAGTCAACAAGAAAGATAAGGGTTAGTTAAAATACTGCATGACATACACTAAAACTTTTACGGTTACTTTTGAGATTCAAAAAAAAAGTAGAAAGCAACCTCAAAATTGTTAGCCAACTCCTACAATTGCAAATACTCTATCAGTATTAGTGAAGCAAACATTCTGGAGGTAACGAGGCCCCAAATGCAAAATCTCCAAAAACAAATTCCATAAGAAGAATGAAGATTTCTGAAAGAAATCTCATCAGAATGTAAGAAACATATTAAAATAATAATTGTGATATTGCCTAATTTTGTTATAATAACTTACCCATAGTACTAGAGTATTCATCAGTCTATCAATGCTTGTCCTCTTAAACTTTGTCTTACCACTGTTCTGCATTAGTTTAGTGTCAGGACCTGCAAAAGAAAAAAGGAAAGAAAAATAACTTTGAAATGATTACAGTATGTATTATTATTATTAATTTCTAAGAACATAAAATGTTCCTGAAAGGAAAACAATGTTTTTCCAAAATAATTTGAGTTTTATTAAGGGTAGGATTATTAAGTTGTTTATGATGATGGAATTCCAGTTGAGCTATTTCAAATCCTAAAAGATGATGCTGTGAAAGTGCTGCACTCAATATGTCAGCAAATTTGGAAAACTCAGCAGTGGCCATAAGACTGGAAAAGGTCAGTTTTCATCCCAATCCCAAAGAAAGGTAATGCCAAAGAATGCTCAAACTACTGCACAATTGTACTCATCTCACATGCTAGTCAAGTAGTGCTTAAAATTCTCCAAGCCAGGCTTCAGAAATACGTGAACTGTGAACTTCCAGATGTTCAAGCTGGTTTTAGAAAAGGCAGAGGAACCACAGATCAAATTGCCAACATCCAATGGATCATCGAAAAAGCAAGAGAGTTCCAGAAAAACATCTATTTCTGCTTTATTGACTATGCCAAAGCCTTTGACTTTGTGGATCACAATAAACTGTGGAAAATTCTGAAAGAGATAGGAATACCAGATGACCTGACTTGCCTCTTGAGAAATCTGTATGTAGGTCAGGAAGCAACAGTTAGAATTGGACATGGAACAACAGACTGGTCCCAAATAGGAAAAGGAGTACATCAAGGCTATATATTGTCACCCTGCTTATTTAACTTATATGCAGAGTACATCCTGAGAAACGCTGGGCAGGAAGAAGCACAAGCTGGAATCAAGATTGCTGGGAGAAATATCAATAATCTCAGATATGCAGATTACACCACCCTTAGGGCAGAAAGCAAAGAGGAACTTAAGAGCCTCTTGGTGAAAGTGAAAGAGGAGAGTGAAAAAGTTGGCTTAAAGCTCGACATTCAGAAAACTAAGATCATGGCATCCAGTCCTATCACTTCATGGCAAATAGATGGGGATACAGTGGAAACAGTGGCTGACTTTATTTTGGGGGGCTCCAAAATCACTGCAGATGGCGACTGCAGCCATGAAATTAAAAGATGCTTAGTCCTTGAAAGGAAAGTTATGATCAACCTAGACAGCATGTTAAAAAGCAGAGACATTACTTTGTCAACAACTGTCCGTCTAGCCAAAGCTATGGCTTTCCCAGTGCTCATGTATGGATGTGACAGTTGGACCATAAAGAAAGCTGGGCACGAAAGAATTGATGCTTTTGAACTGTGGTGTTGGAGAAGATTCTTGAGAGTCCCTTGGACTACAAGGAGATCCAACCAGTCCATCCCAAATGAGATCAGTCCTGAGTGTTCATTGGAAGGACTGATGTTGAAGCTGGAATGCCAATACTTTGGCCACCTGATGTGAAGAGCTGCCTCACTTGAAAAGACCCTGATACTGGGAAAGATTGAGGGCAGGAGGAGAAGGGGACGATGCAGGATGAGATGGTTGGATGGCATCACCAACTCAAAGGACATGGGTTTGGGTGGACTCCGGGAGTTGGTGAGGGACAGGGAGGCCTGGCGTGCTGCGGTTCATGGGGTCGCAAAGAGTCAGACACAACTGTGCGACTGAACTGAACTGATGATGAAACAACTGATTCTCAACTGGTGTCTTTAATATCAACCCTGGAAACTGCAAGAGAATTGATCCCCTTAGAATGCGATAAATCTAGACATAATTTGTAGCTAAAAGGTTTAAGAATTGCTATTTTCCAAAAGTCTATGTATGGATGTGCTTATAGTTTGAAGCAAATAAAGTCAATCAAATGGAGGAATGATTTGGAAATGTTTAAAAGAATGTAGTAATAAACACAACTCAGAACACTGAAGTCAAAAATGGAAAGTTAAGAAAAGAAATCAAATGCTGGATTTGTTTCCCAAAAAAGAGTTTTGGTGGCTTTAATGGAGAAACTCCAGTAACTCCAAACAATACAACAGCAAGTAATTTAAACCTTTATTGGGTATTGCACACTGTTTATATGATATGCATTTTTGTAAGGGCAAGAATTGTCTTAAATATGGTGTTGAGATTTATTTCAAGTAATCCTTTTAAACCCCATGTTAAATATTTACTAACTGCCTTGTTCAAGAAATTCTAAGAATATTATTAGCTGCTTAGATTATTAGATGACTAACAAAGAATATTAGATTATACTGCTAAGTAAATTCCTTATAAACAAAGATGCTCAATAGAAGTGATCACATTTTAATTATATCTGATTTCCCTAGTCTTCCCTCTCTACCCCATCTTCCCACAATTACCACCAATCCATGTACCCACTTAATAGAGGAGGAGAGGGGGAAGGAGAGAAAGGAGAGAAAGGGGGTACACATGGAATTATACATCATTCTAGAAGTCAAGAAACAATGGGAACATCCCTAAAAGACTCCTTTACTTAAATGACAAACTGGAGTAAAGACTGGGGTCTCATAACAATTCAGTCTTGAGTTAGAAATTGTACCCCAGTGTCCTTTTCCCAGCCAATGCTGGGCAAAGAAGACCACCCACTTTTTCCAAGAATCGTTTATTAAAATCATCTGGACATTGAGGGTGGGAAGCATTTCTTTTAGTAAAGATCACAAAGGGCAAATAAAGTTTGTGATTGCTAAAAGCTGAAATATTGACAGACCCGCTTTGTGCTAAAAATTTACATTTCTTAGGCATACATACACACAGACTAACAAAGAATCTGCTTAATGAGTTCTTAAGTACTTATTTAAATATAGCCACAGATGTTGATATACACATCTCTTCTTCCCCTCATAGTCAAGATTTTGAAAGAATTTTCTATACCCTTCAGCCTCTGATTCTTTGTCTCCAACTCATTTCTCAAGCTAGTTTCTGAGCCAATCACTCCACCAAACAGATCCAGCATTGTCATCTATATCCTCCCTGCCTTCTTTGACCTCTCAGCAGACTTCAACACTGTTGACTACTTCATCCTTTTGAAACACACTCTTCCCTTAGCTTCTGTTCTGCTTTTCCTCCCACCTCTTTGATAACTTCTTCTTTGTCTTCCATTATGCTCACTCCTTTCTTCTCAACCATTAAACAGTGAGACTTCTTAAGAATTAAGTACAGACCATCTTCTCTTCCTTCTCAACCCATCTTCCCTGAGAAATCTAAGATCATAGCTCCAATTAACAACTGTAGACCAAATGTGTATCTTCAGCTCAGATGGCTCCTCTGAGCTCTAAACTTATATATTTCATTGTCTATATGATATCTTCCCCTGGATCTTTCTAAGGCCCCTCACGTGGCCCTTGTCCAGCCTAGCCTGTGTTCTTTCTCCAGGGTTCCTTATCTCAATGAACGGCACCACTCTCCATTCAGTTGTGAAAGGTGGAAGAAACCTCAGAGTCTAATCTATCCCATGACTCCCACTCTAATGCAAAGTATCATCATCTCTCAACTTGACTGTATGTAGGAAAAGCCCAGCAATTTTGTCTCCTGCATCTGCTACCATCCTATGTATACACTTCTTCCTGGATCCTACTGACCAACTTTAAAAATATTACAGGCAAAAGCAAAACTTTCCAGTTTAATGCATGCACACATCATCTGTGTGAAAAATTCACAATGGCTTCTCAATGCTCTCAAGATAAAGACCAAAATTCTGGATACAGACGATAAGGGTCGTGCATGGTCCAACTTCTATGCCTGTCTCTAGGCACACGCCCACCTCCATTCTCCAAGTTTTCCAAGCTCCACACTGGCCTTAAGCTTTGCTTTTTTTTAACCTCCCCAGCCTCATTCCCACCATAGAGCCTTTGCCTATGGTGTGCCTTTTAGCTAGCTTATTCTTTCCCCTCAGATTCCTCCACCATATACTCTTGTGAGTTCATGTTCTTTTTCTTCAGAGTACTTTTCTCAGTTTGATATTATACACTCATTACTATAATTATTTAAGAGTAATGTCTTTCTTTCCTACATGACTCAAATCACATGAGTGAAGGGACTGCACTTTTTTTGATCACATTCTTGCAAAAAAGTAAGTAGCATAGTGCCTGCCACATAGCAGGTACCCAGTAAGTAATTGTTTAATGAATGAATTTTTTTATTAAGTACCTACAATGTTTTAGGAAATATCTACACGTGCTTTTCACATATTATTATCTCACTAATGCTTAAAACAAGCCAATAAATTAGGTATTATTATCCTTATGTCACGAACAATGAAACTGAGGATTAAAGAATTTAAGTAACTTGCCTGAGGTTTCTTTTTTTTTTTTTTGGCCTGTAAGCATCAGAGTCAAAATTAGAACCCAGATACATCTAATTCTAAAGCTTTTGCTCTTAACCACTATTTTTAAAGACATATGAAATAGTCCATTAATTCATTAACTCACTGACTCATTCAATCAGTGTGTAAGACTATGACTCATTCAGAGTTCAAACAGGAACTAGATGACACACCTAACAAGGATTATTAGAGGAAGGTATACTTATAAAGAGACTCTTCACAAAAGTCCTGGTGGGTGTACAGGAGGTACAGGAGAAGTAAAATGTTAACACAGTAACGAAGCACTTCCTGGCAATCAAGATGTTTCTTCATCTATCCTAGAAGGGAGACGTGAAGGGAGGGGTGGTTATTATACCCTAAAGGAGAGGGTTGTGCAAAGTTTGCAGCTTCTAAAGGAAGGGTGACTTTATGTTGAGGGACCCAGCCAGCTTTTTAAGGGAGGCAGCTGGGGAAATAAATGCCATGACCTCAGTCTTCTGCCTTTGATTTCTTCCCAGGGATCCACAGAGACAGGACCAAAGCTCAAGGAAACCTGAGTGTAAACCATGCAGGTCAGCCTCCCAGGTTAGAGAGAGGAGGGTGAAACGGTAAGAGCAGATCTGCAGGGGCAAGTGGAACACAGCCAGCACAAAAACCTACTATGCACCAAGATGGTGCTGATTCCTATGGACTCCTTACCTGGGTAAGACTTCTACCCTTAGAAACAGCACTTTCTCCTGTCGTGAGTTAAAAGAAAAGCCATTCCCGGGAGGCATGGCCTAGCTGTTAATGTATATTAGGAAATCTTCATAAATTATAGATTTGTAAAGTAAACCTTGTTTATGTCAACTACATTTCTTACACAATCCTTAAGGGCAGGTATAACTAGAGTACTAATACAGAAAGAAGAGTTAATTTGTTTGCGATAACTTTCATAAGATCTAGGTGTTCACATGGACCTAGTTCCCGAAATTAGATGTCTCAAGACTTAGGGTGCTGAGACACTCCGTTGAACTCTAGCACTGACGAAATCAATCATTCCTCTGCCTGCAATTATTCTAATTAAGCTTTCTATTAATACTTGTGCCTAGATGAAAGTTAATATAGGCATGCTCTGCTTTATAAATATATTAGTAAATAAATGCTCTGCCAGTGAACATTAAGGTCACATCACAAAAGAGGGTGATTCCCCATTTCTCCCTGCCAAGATCCAAGAGCAGTACATTATCCCAACTCTTGGCCTATGGAGCAGAGAGTGTGCTCTGAATTGTTGCCAAAAGAAGGAAGAAGCAGGAAAGGAAGGAAAATAGCAATTGTGAGGCATTTTCTTCCATATGCACTGCCTCTCTGAGCCTTTATAGTGATTCTCTAATGTACAATACCCACATTACAGCAGAGAAAACTAAAGCTTAGGACTTTTAAGTAACCACGGTTTAACATCCTTCAGCTGGTAAACAAATCCGAACCCAGATCTGTCCAACCCAAATTCTATGAACTTTCTGTTATACTGTTTCGGAGGGGGACCTGTTCAACTTACCACTCCACTTTCTTCTATGTAGGAGCATTTCCACACAAAGCCAACATGATGAAGGAAAACCTGATCTCTGAGCGGCTCACAGCAGCTGTCCTAACATAACATGCTATAGCTGAACCACTGTCCTGAATGAGTCATTCCAAACAAGATCACACAAATGCAAACAAAACTTTGGGTTACAGCCCACTCCTAGGATGATACACTTCCACTTCTCCAATGACAGGCAACAAACTGAGAAGGTCTTTCTCATCAGAGGACCTTGAAGGGCTTCGCTGGTGGTCCAGTGGTTAAGAATCTGCCTGCCACGAAGGAGACACAGGTTCTATCCCTGATCCAGGAAGATCCCACACGTGGCGGAGCAACTAAGCTTGTGTGCCATGAGTACTGAATCCATACTCTAGAGCCCAGGAGCCACAACTACGGAAGCCCACACACCCTAGAGCCTATGCTCTGCAACAAGAGAGGCCATCGCAATGAGAAGCCTGCACACATAGAAACTAGAGAGTAATCCCCACTCATCACAACTAGAGAAAAATGAAGCAATGAAGCAGCACAGCCAGAAAACAATAAAAGTAAATAAAATTATTAAAAATAACAATAATAAAAGAGACCTTCAAGAAATCTCTTCATTAAGTGTGACAATTGAAGTGGGAAGATAAAGAGAGGTTAATGTATAAGACAAGCATGCTTTTTCTCAATACAAGATGCAAAATAAGGAAATATATAATCAAGGGTTTATTCCCCTGACTAAAGAATGAAAGCATCGGATGAAAACATTATGAAACCAGATTCATCCCCAGATAAAATGACATATACTGCCTCATTTCTAGGGATTTCTCAAGTCCTTATAATGGCAATGCCCCAACAGTGAGAGCCTTGCTAACACTCACAGCTGAGAATATTTAGGAGGAATTCAGAGGATTTTTCTAGATTTGGAACACTTTTGAGTCCTTAATGAACATTTTGTTGTTGCTGAAGGAAGTCAGTTAAGAACATTCCAATTTTGATTGCACATATAGTCAATGGGCCCAAAATACATCTTAATTTGGTGTCACAAGAAACAGGATTTTAAAAAGTCAAGGGCTGGCAATAGAAGCCATGAGTAAAAATTGAGAGGCTTTATGAAATGATGCTACTGTAAGCTTCCTTGGCAAGACAGTGCCACCTTGGGCCCTTTAGAGATAAATTAGAGACAGGAAAAGTAGCAGCAGGAAGAGTAAGAGACGCTCCCCTTCCTCCCTCAAGCCCTACCCCCACCTCCAGCCTGCACAGTCCTTCCAGAATCTGCTGTCCTGCTGACAAACAGTAGAAGAAGCTCTGAAGTATACACAGGAACAACTCCAGGATCTTTAACAAGGCTTTTCCAAAAGGATTGCTTGAAATTGGCGAACTACAAAATCAACACCAGAGCCAGGACTCTTTCATGCTTGTCCTCCACTTTAAAGGCAGGCTGATTAATACATATAATGATAGGGATGATTGAGATGGGGTTAGAGAATAAGAAAATAAACATTAGGTATCTAGCATCTGAGTGATTAAGGCCCATGCACTCTCAAGAGTAAGTTCACGATGTTAGTGGTTCCTCACAGAGTGGGGCCAGGCACACTGCTTCTAGAGCAGCGGCGTCTTACCCTGGGGCTCTACACTCTGCGGTCAACTTGGAAGGGCACTTTGCATGCTCATCCAACCTGGACAGCCATAGACTGTGCCCATGCAGTTCTCAGGAAGGGTTCACCCATGACAGACCCTGGGGAGTCCACTGTACCTGCAAAAATAACCATTCCAAAGCACCAGCTGGTATTTCTCAGGACACAGCCCCGCAGGATTATCTTCTCATTGTTGAGGGAGTGCTTGCTGCCCTTCCAAGAGAGAACTCCGGTGAATTTATCTAACTTGTTGTTAGGCGCCTCACACACAACAATCCCTGTAAAATACAAGAAACAAACATCTTTATGCCTCACCTCGAACTCTCTTTAGAAGCCTGCAATAATGTGTTAGCAGCCTACTTCTGACATACAGTTCATTTTCCTTCTCTTTTCAACAGCCCAGTGTCATATATGAAAAAGTGAAAGTGTTAGTCACTCAGGTGTGTCCGACTCTGTGAACCCCATGGACTGTAGCCTGCTGGTTCTTCTGTCCATGAAATTCTCCAGGCAAGAATACTGGAGTAGACTGCCATACCGTTTTCGACACACACACACACAAAGTCATGCTAGGAAAAATCACCTGGGGCTGGGTACAAATGTTGTGAAACATGATTTTCTGCACTGTCCAAACAAGAATAGAAACCCCAAGAGCCATGGGATGTTTTTTCCTTTAAAAAAGTGTGACTTTTCTCTACTTTTGGTTTGAAACAAATGATTTTTGGAAAGACAAAGCAGGGGTGATTCTAAAAGTTTTTATTTCATCTTTTTTTTATTATTATTTAATATAACTTTCACACAGGTTAAGAGGCATACTTCTAGTTTCACAACCAAAGTTAATTGGGTCTTTCCAGGCTTATAATCAGAATTTCGGGTTCCTACTATACTCCACCCACAGGAAACCTGGGCCTTTTTTGCCCCATGTGCCTGAGAATGCATGTGATTCCTTTCAGCTCTTCCATGCTTCTTATCTTGATTAGATTCAGACTTCTGGGGACTCTCAGAGGCACCATATAACTTGCCCCAAACTGTCCAAAAGATGTTTCTAGTTTTTTTTGTTTTTTAATACCACTTCCACTCCAAACTAAGGGCATGCCCATTCCAAATCAATGAATCAATTTGTTCCATTATTTCAATAAGAAAATACACTCTTTTGTGTTGACCTCAAAGGCTAATGGAATCACCTACACTGGTCGGATTCAGAGTTTCTTTTCCCTTTTCTGCCACCCTGATATTTGGCTAATTCTGCTTGTAACACTTTCACTTTAGATCTTTCTTGTTCTAATGCAGCATGAAGTGAAGTTACCTGTATTCTATTCATACTTATCACTTTAGTTTTTCATCAGTCAATAAAATTAATTTACTCTTCAAAAAAAAAAAAAAAAAGAAAATACACTCTTAGGATGAGGGTTCTCTTGATAGAAAAAGAAACCAGAAATAATCTTTCACTGACTTTGTCATAAAGTATATCTATTAGATTTAAGTACATTTGCACTGCACATAGTTGGGGTTAACTTTTTGAGTACAAAGATTTGAAAGACAGAGGGACAGAAGAAGGAAAAGAGAGGAAAGGAATGAAAAAGATAATTGAGAATAGATCCAAACAAGATTCAAGCCAGCCAGGGGTACCATTGGTGTGTACAAAATTCTCTCCCCAAAACAATAAAGATACATTTATTTAATCAGAAACCGAAAGGGTATTTTGCAACATAGAAAGCAACATTTGGAAAATAAAAAAGGGAAGTATGTCTTTAGCACTGACTGAAGGGAAGAGAGACCAGCGGGCCTACAGAACTTCCGTATTGCACTGTTACACCCCCATCAAACACCTCCTGAACTTAGAGACTTCTTACCTGACTCCCTTCCTTCCCAGGATGATAGGTTTTTCTTTTAAAGCTCATAGACATAGGTGATGGGAGCATCTCTGGTGGCTCAGACAGTAAAGAATCTGCCTGCAATGCAGGAGAGTCGGGTTCGATCCCTGGGTTGAGAAAATCCCCTGCAGAAAGAAATGCTGCCTACACCAGTATTTTTGCCTGGAGAATCCCATGGACAGAGGAGCCTGATGGGCTACAGTCCATAACGTCTCAAAGTTGGACACGACTGAGCAACTAACACTACAACAAACCTAGATGACGGCAACCAGTTTTCACATGACCTGATCACTCCTAACCAACCAGATTACTAAAGTGAATAGACCTTGCTTGAAAAAACAAACAAAACCCTGAAAGGAATGAGAGACTCCAAGGGCTCAGGTTGCTTTTCCGACTCCATCTACCTTTCCCCAGAATCACTGAAGTATTGCCACCAAAACATCCCGACTGGGACACACACTGGCTTCTTCCCAGACATCTACTGCTAACTGTGAGTGTGCTGGCAGAAGGATTTGGATGAGGCTAAATAATCCATACAAAGTCACTTTTTATATGAACAGAAATGGCTAAGTCCTCGTTTGCTCCTATTATAGCATATCACAGATATTCAAAAGTAAGTAAAAACTGATTTCAACTGGCCCAAGTTATTTGACAACTCCATTGTGGAAGAGGAGACTTTTTCTAAACTCTAAGATTCAACATCTTTTTTTGTTGAGCAATAATCAATGTTCACAAATTTTATAGAACCTTGAATTAGGCATCCCTAGCAAAACCTACATAAAATAATGGGTCCATAGCAAACTTTCAAGCTTATTCCAGATTCAAGACTCAATTTCTCCGGCTTCAAACTTGGCCACTAAAAAAAAAAAAAAAATGTGCTTTGGGCAAAAACAATA
The DNA here is from genome assembly GCF_019320065.1 of Cervus canadensis. Taxonomy (NCBI): domain Eukaryota; kingdom Metazoa; phylum Chordata; class Mammalia; order Artiodactyla; family Cervidae; genus Cervus; species Cervus canadensis. The sequence continues at coordinate 56,137,669 of NC_057391.1, read as the reverse complement.
AGATACACAGTCCCTGCCAACAGGAATATAAAAAACAGGCTCATTTGGTCATTTTTATTGTCGCAAGCAAAGACTGACATGGAGGCAAATATGCCTTGAACATGCTGGCTGGCTCCTCTCTGGCCCCAAGGTTCATCCATTTCTGGCCTGACAACAAGGGTGTGGTTCTAGACAGGAACAGACAGTAAGGCCAAGGGGCTATGCCTCAGTTTTTGGAGGCCCAGCACCAATTCAGTCATTCTGGAAGAGTATGAGCCCAGTGGTTTAAGTACATACTAAACACAGGGCCTAGTGAAAATAAAGTGGCATGAACAAAGCCAAGATACTTTTTTTTAATCTTTAGAAGTGCTCAGCTTCCCTTTTAGTCCTGTTAGCACAAAACACAAGTTTTCCAATGTTTTTTCTTCCTCTTTCCAAAAGGGGTAAACAGGCTCCTTTTAATGGAGCACTGTATTCACTTCTGTATCCCCATAACCTATCATACTACCTACATAATAGGAACTTAATAAATATTTGTTGGAGAGATGGATAGAAAGATGATTTCAAGAGAGAGCTGGGAAGGTGATGTGGGTATCTGAGCAGATCTAAGATGAATGAAAGAAGTGGTGGTATATTTCCATGGTAATAATGATAAAGGGTCTAGCCACAGTGGGCCACTTAAGTTGGCCTAACTCTGAAGGGATACAAATAGATCTGAGAACACTGAAAATAAAGTAGGCAACTTCAAGCATGTTAGAAGCAAGCAAGAATATATCCCTGCCATAAAGCACAATAAGGATTAGAGAAAAACTGTAGGACCCTTCTTCCCTTTGCTAACTGAATCAAAGAATAAGTGGCAGGCAACAATTTGACAATGGATGAGAAAACAGTTTAGAAAAAAGAGCATTGTTTCTCACATAGCTATTCACGGAACACATGTACAGAGAACAAAATCATCTTTAATGAGCAATAAAACAACTGGGGAAAAAATCATGTCAATTATGAAGTATAAATGTAATGAAACTAGTCAGTCACAGTTGTTTGCTTCTCTGAAAAAAACAGACGTGAAAGCAGATAGCAGTTCATCCAGTTTGCAATCACACAGAAATACTCGAGGCCTGTACCAAACAAAATCTACAAGATTTCACTCTGAACCCTCTTGGCATTCTAAATTTAGTCAGCTGGACTGTTAGTTAATTAACAACCTAATAATGTTCTCAAACTAAAGTGTTCCACTGTAGAGTCGAAATCTATAGTTTATCATGAAAATGGAATTCAGTGTCCCATATTTCAAGATTTTTCCAGAGTACTTGACTTTATTTCTTTATGGATATTATCATTGTTAGCAATGCTTCTTGATTATCTGCACTCCAACTCTTCTCGAAGACAATTAGCTATTGAATTAAGACATCGCTGCCGTTCAAGAGTGCTCTAGCCAAGCGTTTATTAGAGTTTAGAAGACTGCCCTCTACTGTTGCCCTGATGATTGTGATAAATATTTTTTTCTTGGAAAGAAAAATGTCACCTTCCCATTTTCTAAAACCTCATTACTCTTCAACCATAAGCCTCAGCTACCCATCATCATCACCATAATGGCCACATCAACACCAGCAGTAAAGAAAAAAGTTCTTTTCTTCACAAGGCTTCTGCGTCTCACACAGTCACGTCAGCTCTGCTACTGAGCTGTTCTTCTATCCAGGTGAATGAAAAACTGATCTGGTAAGTTTAAAAAGTCACAAGATTCTAACAAAGACTTTCTGTGTGTTTGGATTTTTTTAACCAAAAAGAGATGCTTGTTTTTCTGTGTTTTAATTACACACATGCTCTTCTTTAGAAAGAACCACAAAAATACACAAAGATTCCTTAAATAAAGAGTCAACCTTTCCCTGCTTCACAACTCAGTATTAACAGTCATACAAAATATGTAAACTTGTCATTGTTGCAAAAAAACAGATCTTAGTCCAGTAACAATATGCAAAAGATTCTTAAACACATTTAGACAATTTACATCCGGGGCTTTCCCCAAGGCATAAGACTGACCAGTTTACAAATGTATAATTGAAACTATTTCCAGTTATTTATAAAAACTTGTCAATTCCTAAAAGACTTCAAAATGAAAAATCAAGATCCACTCTATTTTTATACTTTTTATAATATTAGGCCAAGTTATATATCATTTTTTATACAATTCAACAGACTACATATCAATTTTTCTGATGTTTGAAATGTATAAAAATATTTATATGAGAACTTTTCAAATAAATGGATTTACCTACCAAAACCCAACTCCGTCGTGTGTGTACTGGTTTCTATGTTTGGCCAACTCTTCTATAAACTCTTGTCAGGGATCCTGACGTTCAAGATCACTGAGAACTTTGCTACTTTTTAAAAAACATGGTGATATCCTCTGGGTCCTGGATGGACTTGATCTCCAGAATTTAATTTTGCACTTTCAGGTTTAAAGTATTCTTAAAATTAAAATCTTACCCTGATCGGGAGCTAAGCAGTCATGCTGATTCCCCTGACTCTCCAATGCTGCCTTTTTGTTTGCAATTTAGAGCCTCTCATGTAAGGCTTTGCCAGTTGTCCTAGCTTCATATTCTACTTCTTCCACTTAGTAACCATGTGACCTTGGGGAACTTATTCAATTTATCTGGGTCTCGGTTTCCTTGCCCATAAATTGGAAGTAATAGTAACCTCTTCCTCCTGGGGCTGTAAGGATTTAATAAAATAAAATGTGCAATTACTTAGCATGGTGCCTGGTACATAGTGACTACTTGTTCATGTGTCAACATCATGGGTAGGCCTGGGAACTTTAGGACTTTTATCTAATTAAAGGTTTCTTTGAGGATGAGTTCTTGTTCAAATCCGTCTTCTCCCCAGGGCTATAAGTGCTATGAAAGCAAGGCCTGGGTCTGACTTGTTAACCACTGTATCTCCGGGCTTAGCAAATCCCTAGGTTTTGTGTTAAATACACATTTAGTAAGTAAATGAACAGGTGACCAAGTGAATGGATAAAAGAAAAAAAAAAAGAAAGAAAGCTCATGCCATGCCTTAAGAGGTCACCAACAAGTTGCTGTCCTTGGGTTTAAGAGCAAAAGTGGGGAGGCAGGGAGACTTACAAGAGACATCCTAAGGCCTTCCCACCTCAGTTTTGATGCTTGCTCTTGTCCCCAGTTTGGAGTTCCCAATGGGGGCTTCTTGGGTTAGGACTGGGAAACTCGGGTAATCAGCTACTTAGAAGATATGATATGTCCTTTTGATACAGGACTGAAACTGTAGTTCGGTGCTAAAGATAGTAGTATGACACAAATCTCAGGAGAAAAAATACATGGTAACTAGAAGCAAAACCAAGACCTTACTCAGATTTGCCCAGATGTCACAAGCTAAAAGATACACACAGCAAAGGCAGAAAGGGCATGCCTCACACATCTGTCTGATCTATCAGACCTTGCCATAGCCAGGCAGGGCACTTCCAGATGTACACAATGCTGACATCATACTTTTAATTTAAGCTAAAGGATACAGTGTGTGTTGTGTGCTCAGTAGTTCAGTCCTGTTTGACTCTTTTGTGACCCTATGGACTGTAACCCACCAGGCAAGAATGGGATTTCCCAGGCAAGAATACTGGAGTGGTTGCCGTTTCCCCCTCCAGGGGATCTTTCCGACCCAGGGACCCAACTCATGTCTCCTGCATCTCCTGCATCAGCAGGTGGATTCTTTACCACTTAACCATCTGGGAAACCTAAAGGATGCAATATCTGGTTTTAATTCCTATGATTGAAAGAAATTTTTTTAGCCCTGAGAGGAAAACTTGAAATCTATTGAATCCCATTATGACAACGGTTAACAGAGGAGACCTAAAAGAGGGGATAGGAAAACAATGGAGGAGAAGTATCAAAAGAATCTTGATAGTACATGTGAAGATATGTTGTAATTCTACATACTTTGTATTGTAACTTGTCCTTAGAAGTGCTTAATGATAAACTTGACGTGATATGTCATGCATGCTCAGTTGTATCCAACTCTTTGCGACTCCATGGACTGTAGCCCGCCAGGCTCCCTGTCCGTGGAATTTTCCAGGCAGGAATACTAGCGTGGGTAGCCATTTCCTCCTCCAGGTGATCTTCCTGACCCAGGGACTGAATCTACATCTGCTGTGTCTTTTGCACTGGGAGGCGGATTCTTTACCACCATGCCACCATAAAATTAATAAACTAATAATACAGAGAGAGTGATGAAAATAGAAAAGATTTTAAAATAATAGAAAAAAGAGAATTCAGATAGAGGAAATAAATAAACTATTAAAAACAAAGAGTGAAAGAGAAAGATGCAAAGAGAATAGTTAAAAATAATGCAAAAAGGGAGGAAAGAAAAACGATAGCTAGAATCATGAGAGAAATGTGTGTATATAGTAGAAGTATTGGTGTGTGGGCGTGTATGTCAGAGAGGTAGGGAAAGAATGAAATTAAAACTAAGGCTTAAAAACTAGGAAATGAAGGAAAAGTTGAAGGCTATAAGAAAGCAAAAGCAATTGCGGGAAAGATTTGGGGTTTGTTAACTGTTCCAACTCTTTCAAAGACTTTTCCACATATTGTATCACTCCCTTGGTCTTTAAATTTGGCTGCTAAGAGGGGAGACTAATTTTCATATTCTATCGAATTTATTTCCCTTTAATCCCTCTATTCATTTTTCAGATGTTTTCTTGGAAATAGGAAGTCATATTTTAATATGGCTAAACCCATAGAACATCCTGTTGCCTTGAATGTTATGGTAGATTGAAATTCAACCCAAGATTTAAGAAGAAAAAGTAAATTTAGCAGAGATCTGATATTTAGCCCAGAAGTGTACCTGCCTCATAAATTTGGCATTACATGTTCTCCGAAAAGTGATCACAGTTTATGTATAAATGAAAGACAATAGAGGTCTGTGTTGCCTTTATTGGCAAAAACTATTATATATTAGAGGTTTTGTGACTTACCTATGTTATGTGAAGCAAATGCAGGCCACAACTATTAAGTGATAATTATGAATACACTTTTAAAGTAAATTTTATTAAGTATTAATAAAGACTTTATCTGTATATATATACATACACATACACACACACACACACACACACACACAGAAGTCCTTTAATCTCTCTGGACCTGTTATTCCATCTGTGATAAAAGAACTATTTTAGGTGAAGAAGTATTTTCTGCTTTAGCCCAAGCATCACCACTTGTATTGGTTTAAATTTCAGACTTCTGTGTTCAACTCTGTTTGGTGGAAAGATTCTGAGGAAAGTCATTATAAAACCACCACAGCAGATGGCCCCTTTCCCAGCCACTGCCCTCCAAGAGAAGGGGACCCCGCACTCTTGCTTTGTCTTACAAATTCCCATCAGGAAGCCTCTTCTTCACCCATCACTTCATACTCCACCCCCAGCCCCTTACCTTACACCCCTCCTTTGCTCTCCCATGTCTTTTGGGGCCTGAGGCTGATCCTGTCCCCCACTCTCTGGCACCTGTCACCATTTATTCATGCATTCATCAAGGACTTATTGAGCAATCACTCTGTGCCATGCTTTGTTCCAGGGACTCGGCATTTATCAGTGACCAAAACAGAGATCCCTGTTCGGCTCACACTGCAGCAGGTAGAGACAGACAATAAATAACAAGCAGAAAATAAGCACTTTGTAGAGTATGCCAGATGGTGATAAGTGCTATGAGAAAAAGAAATAGTAAAGCAGGCCAGGGAGGATTGAGAGGGGTATGAGGAGTCATGTTGAGAAGGCAGATTCTTGGCCCCATTCCTGCAGTTCCCAGTAAGAAATCTACCTAATCCAGCATGTCCCTTTATACACAATCCTGGAATTGACCTCTGGTCACGGGGTGTGGCAGAAACAGCACTCAACTCAACTCCATACTCATTTCCTCCCTTGCAGTTAGGTCAGGCCCATGTGACTCACGCTGGCCATGCTGGCCAATGAAACGTAAGAGGAAGAGCAGTTAAAAGTTAGCTTGTCTCTTTCATCTCATCCTTACTCTGACGTGCTCACCTTAAGGGCCATTAGTCTAGGCATCATAGCTACAAGATGAAGAAGGCCATCCAACCTGCATCAGATATGACATGAGGAAGAAATAAACTTCTACTGTTTATGCCACTATGATTTCAGGGTTGTTTGTAACTAAATCACAGCACAGGCTATCTGTGCCAGTATCTATGAAAGAAAACGAGCTTGCAATTATAACATAATTTTCTGCTTTTTAACAGTAAAGTAAGCAAGAAGTCATGAATTTTTACCTCCTCATAGATTAACAGAGGTGTAAAGGTACACTTCTGTCAGAAAAGAAATGAGTAAATTACATTTAGGTTGCCCTTTTAGGACTCTATGAATATTCCGTGACGTGTTTTAAGCAAGTGTTTTGATTCATGAACACAATTTACTTTTTTGGATTCACATAACAGTAAAATTTCATTGAAAAAATTACTTAGTAGAAAATGTGTAATTTATTTTAATCTAATCAAAATATTTCTTGGGCCATTCAGTTTCCTGGCTATTCCCCTGACTTAAATCTCAAACTGGAGGAATACTTTTTTTCTGTAAACACTTGTTACAATGGCACTCATTTAAGAAAGATTAAAATATTAACAGTATCCAGATGGAGTCTACAAGCAAATGCAAAGCACAAGCAATAGGAGCTCTAAGTTGTGCCCTGAGAAACTTTAAAATGTAAAGCTGTCTGTGCTCTAACTCACGGGATCATGCTTGTCCACATTTTCCTTTAGTAGACTCCAAAGAAAACATTTAGAAAGATAGCCTCAAACTCATAAATATGGGTTAATAAATAAAACAAATCTGTATGGAAATATTGATATCCAAGTCCAGATACAAATGTGTATAAAGCAAGAGACCATTGAGGGGGTGTCAGGAAGACCCCATAGATTCTCCAATCACCTATCAGGATGCCCGAAGTCCTACCATTAATTATTTTTCCTTTGACTAGAAGAATTTTGCTACTCTGTGACAGCTTTAATAGAAAAGAATAAGACACAGATGGAGTAGAATAGGCAGAGGAGACCATGCTGAGGAGCATGGGACTGGGTTGAATGATGTGAAGATGGTGATAACAAATCCCTGGTCTAAAATAAAGGGCAACAGTTGACAACTGATTAATAAATTATAATATTCTTCTTGAACACCTATTATCTTTAAGATATTATACCAGGCATTCTGAAAAACACAGAACTAAATGAGGCAGAATTACTGTCTTCATCAAATCTGTAGTCTAGGGTTTGGCCTTTGTTATGGAGCCAGAGAATGCATGGCTAGTTAGAGCTAGAAATAGGAGTGTGGCCTGTTACTCATCCTCAGCAAGTCTGTATGAGGCTCCAGGGAGACCCAGGTCAGGCAAATGAAGGGTATTATGGGACCAGAGGGAATGAGGTCTAGAGAAGGAAAAACAAGAATGAAAGGAACAATGAACTGATACAGCCATTCTCCCCTTGTTAAACACTTTTACCCTTAAGCGTGAGAAGAGATCACAGGCTTTGATGCTTGGAGAATTTTATGTCCTTCCACCAAATAAGAAGAAACATAAATTGAATTTCATATAACTATTTTGTTACATGGCTTTGTTACAAAAGCCTTTTGGTTTTGAGGTCTGTCTTTTTCAGTTTTAAACACTTACCATCAAACTTTGCGAGTCTGCTAGTATCTGCTCCAAGTTCTGAGGTAACTGAGAGCGCGTGGCGCACCTTAAGGTTTGTTTCCCTGTGAAATTAATTGACATGACATAAACTTGTAAATGAAACAGCCCAACAGTATCTTATACAAAGCAATCAGGGGCATTTCCGCAATTTTAGCACATGCAAAATCCAACACAAGAGATTCAGGAAACTCCCTCTGAATGTCACTCGCACCTCCCACACTATCTCGGGAAAGTGGACAAGTCTTTGCAGACTCCTAAGGGTTAGCATTCCATCCACAGCACATCTCTGTAACAACAGTGATCTGTTTGGCTATTTGGAAAAACAGAGGACGTATTAATAATAAATATGGTTGCATTAGAACATTCTTAGACATCATGCGTGGGTTACAAAACACATTAGGAATAGGAACACAGTTGCCAGTTAAAGAAGGTCAGTATCACTCCAGAATCTGGTATCTATGCAGAAGTTTTACTTGTAAGAGATGGTCATAGCTAATTTCACAGTAGCTGAAATACAAATGGGAAAAGGAATACAGCTTTCTTTTTCTTGAAGAATCAAGCCAAGAATCCCATACATCTAGAACCATAAAACTAGACAGGAACTAAGTAGATCACAAGGAGCTGGTCATCTTCCAAGCAAGACCATGTATATGTTGGACAGATGGCTGTCTGGTACTCATGAAATGACCAGCAGTGAAGATTCTATGGCCATCACTCAAGTCTCCTTAGGAGTTTGTCATGTCAGTTTCCTCACTGAGTTCAACCAAATTCTCTTCTACCATAGCTTAAGAGAATCTGTCCGAGTTTAGTCTTTACAGAAATGTTTAGTAGTGGGTTCAGTAGTAGTGGGTCAACAAATATCGATTGAATACATACCACAGTCACCCATGAAACTCAATGCAGCCCTGAAGGTTACTGTCCTCTTGAGGAAAACAAGTGGTAGGTAAAAAAGCAAATATCACCTTTTGGAAGTGCATGCCAAACCATGAAAAACTGAACTTAGAGAACTGAGCAGATACCTGAGACTTGATTTAATCTAAACTTCTCCATGATTAAGTTTCACAATGATGTTATGGCAATAAGAACTGAATCCAAGGAATGCCCATTAGCCAAACAGCTTTCTGCAGAAAACATTAAGCTGAATGTATAATTGAAATAACTTTGTTCAAGTCATTTAGATCTTATTGATCTAAATCTACAAATTCTAAGAGGCAGAGATGAGTAAAGACAGTCAAAAATAACTTCATAATTGAGGCAGAAACTGAGTTGGGCTTGATGGAAAAGAATGAGACAGTGGTGTTGAGATTAAAAGACAAATGTTTGCCCTTTAAACGACTTTTCAAATAATTTAAACAATCACACCAACTGGACCAGACAGCTCTCATTCCTCAGCCCTATTCCATATATGCTGTCACTCATCAAAGTTCATCATCATGTTAATTTATTTCCTCAGGATTCTAATATCTCACTTCCATATTCAGACATGGAAACTAAAGAGGAAGAATAATCACACAGAGTCCTCACTGATAAATTTTTTTTCCCAAAACTCCTGATTTTTTTCTCAAATAATATTTTTTAATCTGTAAAAGAAGTACAAATGACAATATAAAATAACACATGCATAAAGGATCTGAACAGACACTTCACTAAAAAAGAAATACAGTGATAAACAAAAAAAAAATTTTCACTATCATTTCTCACTAGGGAAATGCAAATTAAAACCATAATGAGATACTTCTACATGCCTACTGTATAAATACTACTACTACTACATGCCTACTATCTGAACTATCTGAAATTAAAGATTGATCATACCAGGATAGAGAGTCACTGAAAATCTCATATACTAATAGTGACATCTAAAATGGTACAGTCACTTTGGTCAATATCTTGATAAATTTCAAAATGATTTTCAACATAAGAAACAATACAGGAAGATCCTTTTCACCTTTTAGTCAACTTCTCCCATGGTACCATCTCACGAAACTGTATCACAATATCACAACCAGGATACCGACATTAATAGTCAAGATACGGAACACTTCAATCAACACGAGGATTCCTCTGGGTTCCGTTTATGGACATACCACCTTCTCTGCCTCCTCCAACCCATCTTAAACTCATGGCAATCCCTAATCTGTTATCTGTTTCTCTAATTTTATAGAAATGTTATATAAATGAAATAATACAGTATGTGACCTTCTGATATTTACTTTTTTCACTCAATATGATTCTGTGAAGATACATTCAGGTTGTTGCATATATCAATAGTTTATTCCTCTTTGTTACTCAGTAATATTCCACAATATGGATATTCCAGTTTGTTCAACCATTCGCCTGGTGACAGACATATAAGTTGTTTCTAGTTGCAGATATTACAAATAAAGCTGCCCTAAACGTTTGTATACAAATTTTTGTGTAAGCATAAGTCATTTCTCTGGGATAAATGCCAGGTAATGAAACTGCTGGATTATACAGGAGCTACATGTTTAGCTTTTTAAGAAACTGCCACACTGTTTTCCAGGGTGATTGTAGCATTTTATATTCTCACCAGCAATGTGTAAGTGACTCAGTTTCTCAACATTCTTGCCAGCATTTGGAGTCCTCACTATTTTTTATTTTGGTTATTCTGATAGGATAAGTGGGAAGTGATACATCATTGTTGTTTTAACTTTAATATCCCAATGACTAATGTTGTTGAGCATCTTTTCATGTACTTATTTGCCATCTGTAAGTTATCTTCGGTGACCTGTCCCTTAATATCATTTGTCAGTTTTCTAATTGGATTTTTTTTACTGTGGAGTTTTAAATATTTTTCATATATTCAAGATACAAGTCCTTTGTCAGATATATAGGTTGCAAGTATTTTCTCCTAGTCTGTAACTTTTATTTTCATACTCTTAACAGAGTCTTTTGCACAGAAAAAAAAAAAAACTTAACATGACCAAGTCCAGTTTGTCAAATTTTCCTTTTATGCATTATGCTTTTGGGGTCAAATCTAAGAACTCTTTGACTAGCTTTAAATCTTCAAGACTTTCTACTATGTTTTTTCTAAAGGTTTTATAGTTTTATGTTTTATATTTGAATTGTTTCCTTAACAATAACAGGACTACTCAAATTATTTCGTACTGGATGAGTTCTGACTGTTTTTCGATGAAGCAGTCCATTTACTCTAGGTTGTTAATGTGTATAGAGTTATACATAGTATCTCCATATCTTTTTGATGACTTCAGGATCTATTATAATACTCCCTGGTTCATTCATGATATTGTTAACTTGTATCTTTTCTTTTCTTCCCCAGTCTTCTTAAAGTTTGTCTATTTTACTGATGTTTTCAAAGAACTAGCTCTTTGTTTCTTTTTCTATATTCTTTTTCTATTTTCAAATTCATTGATTTTTTTTCTCTTTGCTCCTTCCTTCTACTTGCTTTGGTTTATTTTGCTATTTTCTAGGTTATGAATGGAAGATCTGATCATTGGTTTGAGGCTTTTTTTCTCTTTTCAAGTATATACACGTACAGCTATAAATTTTCCTCTTAGCACTATTTTAGCTTCTGCCAAACCAAGGGTAGGATCACACAGGCTGATCTCTATTTGGATATCTCAGTACAGCAATGATTTAGAAGGAAGTGGTTAAAACCACGGGCTCTTTTGTCAAGCTGCCAGGTTTGAGTCCTGGTTTCATTCATTAGAAGTTTGGTGCAAATTCTTTAATCTCTCCAAGCTTTTGTTTCCTTGCCTATACAACAGGGCTTATAGTACCTATGTCAGGATTAAATGACAGAATCCATCTCAAGCACATGCTTTAAAATGTAAGTGTTCAATAAATGTTTTTAATGTCAGACAGACTAACTGAATCCATTGAAATGAAATTACTATATGATCTATAGCTAAATTCCAAATTAGCATCTGTCAAAACTGCATTCTACTTCATTTCTCTCTTCTCTCTCTACATCCTCACTTGACCAAGTTCCAAAAGTTGCCTTATAAAGTAACACCAGTTCTTCTTTCTTCAAGAGATCTTGATTGCCACTCCTCTCATTTTCCTTAGAAAAGCACTTGAAATTAAAAACAAATAAACAAAGAAACCCTTTCAGGGAATCTCAGTGAAGAATCCCTATGTAAACTACATCTTACTCACATATATAGTTAGCTCATTGTTCCTGAAATAAATTCAAGAGAAAAGACAGAGTTTTAACAAGATGCAAAGTAACTAGCAAATGGACTAAGCGGGACTTCCTTGATGGCCCAGTGGCTAAGACTTCACCTTCCAGTGCAGGGGGTGCAGATTTAATCCCTGGTCAGGGGCTAAGATCCCATGTGCCTCACAGCCAAAACCCACCAACACATAAAACAGAAGCAGTACTGTAATAAATTCAATAAAAACTTTGAAAATGGTCCACACCAAAAAAAACATTTTTAATGGACTTTGCAATTTAACAGTCTTATTTCTTCCAAGAATATAAAATGAAGGGTTTTTTTTTCAGGTTTTTTTGATTGAGGTATAGTTGATTTACAATGTTTCAGGTGTAGAGCAGTCATTCAACATACACATATATTCTTTTTCAGATTCTTTTCCACTACAGGCTATTATATTTAATATAGTTCCCTGTATTATACAGTAGATTCTTGCTGTTTATCTGTTTTATGTATAGCAATGTATGCATCTGTTAATCTCAAATCCCTAATTTACCCCTTTGGTAATCATAATTGTGCCTATATCTGTTCGAACTAAGTTCCTTTGTATCAATTTATTTAGATTCCACATTTAAGCAATATATGACATTTGTCTTTCTCTGAGTTACTTCACTCAGTATGATAATCTCAAGGTCCATCCGTGTTGCTGCAAATGGCATTATTTCATTCTTTTTAATGATTAATATTCCATGGCATGCATACACACACACACACATACACATTGCATCTAAGATTAAGGTTTAGGATTTAAGTTAGGTCTTGTTTCTAAAGCTATTGCTCTTAAATAAATTGAAAAACCAATCTAAACAATTATTTGAATTGTAATGACTTACCCATCAAGCTCAGCAGTTTCAATATAACAGAGACCATGTGGCTCACTACTTGATAGAAGAAGGAGATCAGCCTATTTTGAAAAACCATGATAAAGAATATTTGAGGGGGGAAGATTGGTTGAACACCTTCAACACTGTATCACCCCTCCATTACTAATGAGTCAGCAGAGCCTTAGAAAACAAGTGAGACATGAAGTCTTGCTCCACCTCTCTGACACATGCCCTGAATCAAAACCACCCTCTGCTCCCTTGTTCCTGCTTTGCACTCTCTTGGCCATCAGAACATAAGCAAGGGCAGGATACAGCATATAAATTAACAACCACTTTATTTTTTAATAGAAATGTATAAAGTTTTTATATATTCCTATATAAAATTTATGTCTTTTATAGAAACACATAAAATTCCATTTTCTTGCTTTGATAATTGCTCATAGAAAATGTTCTCCAATAAGTAAGATAATTGGAAACACTTATATGCACACACTAATTCTTCAGTTATCAGTTAAGAGCAGAGGGCATGCAAAGAAATGGGGAAAGACAAAAGTGAAGGAGCAGGAGAAAATTGAAAACAATAGAAAAAAATGAGAGGCAAGGAAAGAGAAAAGGACTAAAGGAAAAACAAACTTGAAAAGATAAACAGGATGACAGGAAGGTTCAAGAGGGAGGGGACATATGTGTACCTATGGCTAATTCATGTTGATGTATGGCAGAAATCAAACCAATACTGCAAAGCAACCATCGTTCAATTAAAAATAAATATTTTTTTTAAAAGATAAAAAAAAAGAAAAAGATGGTGGTGTATATGAAAAGAGAAAGAGAAGAAAAGCAGGGGTTAAGCAAGAGGGCTGGATAGAATAGAAACCACAGTAAAAACAGAAAGCATTCAGAGGTGAGGAGCTGGTCTAGGACAGAGATAAATTGGAAATGACTGATCATGATTCAGTTTTAGAATTCTAGTAGCTTTCTACATTGGGAAATTGTTTATTTGAAATTTCAAAATTAATTTTAAAATAAAGGTTTTTATGAAATTCTTAAGGATTTGAATATCTACAAAGAACTGACTAAAATTATAGCAATTTATTTTGACATATTAGCTTTACAATTTTCTACCTCAAAATGTACGACTGGCATTCCAAAACTGTACATTTTTCTTACCTTTGGTTTTTAAGTATTAGAAATATCCCATTATAAAAGCCTGGAGGTTAAATTTAGAATCAAACTTCTCATTTCATTCTCTCAAGTGTTTAAATTTTCAACTCAAAAATAGGCCAGGCGTAGCTGCATGTATGGGGGAATAGTTTTGTCTAAGTCATAACAAAACAGAACTGAAAAAACAACTCAGTGACAAACCCCTAACAAAATAAACGGGTTTGTACTATCAAGGTTCTTCAACTCTGGATGAAAAAGTCACAGACGTCTGTCAAGGCAGAAATTATTTACTTTCTGACTTCTCACAACATGACCAAAGCAAACTCACTCTGAAGAGGACATGTGAAGAGTATATGCCAGTTATAAGCCAACATTTTTAAAGTGAAAAAGTGTTACAAAAATGTACTTTGATTTTATTTCTCACATTTGCATTACAATGAATAAAGGCATAAGGCACAACAGCAGTAGAGCTTCACACTCTTTGGCCTATGGTTCTCCTCCCTGAGTTTAACAGGATCATTTTAAACAAAATCCAGAATTCTCTAATTGCTACCATCTGTGACTAAAAAATAGTTATGAAGTTTAGAGAAAGATAACCATTTGTACCTACAGTTGCTTTTCTTCAAAATCCTGCCTAGTAAGAACTATTCAATGTTACTGCGTAATTTTGAGCTCAGCTGCCTTAACACATATTTTCAGTAAATAAGGAGAGGGACTGTTGGCCACAGTTGGCTCAGAACATGTGACTGAGGCACCACTGCCACCTGGTGACTGAAATCTCTCCTGAGCAGGGACTCAACCTCCTAGAGGCAGAAAGTGTAAACCTCACAGGTTCTGGGCTAGCTTACTGCTCTCTCTATACCTTGGGAAGCTGAGACTTCTACCTTCCCTCCATCTACCTTCCCTGCCTCCTCCCGTCACCTCCACTGTCAACTTTTTCTATGTCCCCTGAACCTTCCTCCTGTTTTCCCACTCCCTAATCTCTGTCCTGCCTCCCCTCACTCTTCCTGTTCTCCCGGCCCAACTGCTGAGTTTTGGTATTTCCTTTTGCTAACTTCTCAAGTTTTGTTCATTCATCGTAGCGGAAGAGGATGTGTGAATGTGCAGTGGCCAGCTAATTCGCCATCATGCCGCCCTACTTCCACATGCGCTCGGTAGTCCTTTTGGAAAGAAGGGCAGGAGAGCTTAGTAACAGCCTTGTTAGCATTGGATTGCCCTCTGCTCTTTGGAGAAGGGAGTGGGGCAACACATGGATGGTCTTAGGGCCCAACAAGCCCCAATACTCTGTCAGTCTCAGGTCAGTCCTCCTTAAGCTGATCCCTTCAATATCTCTCAGGGACCCAATTCCTAGTTAATCCAGAAACTTGTGTTTGAGTTGGAGGTGTTTATAATACCCATAGCCAAAATTTGGTGAGTTCTTACTACGTGTCTGGCACTATTCTATATCACCTAGCCTTAATGCAGCATTTTATTTAACTCAAAGAAACCCTAAATGTATATCTTGTTGCTATCTCTACTTTACAGATGAGTAAAGTGAGGCCCAGAGAGGTTCAGTAACTTGTTTGAGGCCACAAAGTAGGGCACTAGGATGTGAATCTAGGCAATTCAAGGCATATACTGCCAGGAGTACTAAATAGAATGAAAACTCCTTTACTTCAAGGATTTTATAGTTTAGTAAAGGCAGACTATGATAAGGGTTCTAAGTATCTTATTAACAAAGTGCTATGGGAGGAATGCAAGTGAGAAAGGGGTGTATCTGATGGGTAGCTAAGGAAGGGCTTCATGGAAGATTCCAGATGGAATGGAGGGCAGGTCCTTGCAGGCAGAGATGTTAGCAGGAATGAAGTACAGTAACAGAAAGTGTGATTACTGGAACTCACAGTGGGACCATGCAGCAGTTAATCCCAACCATACCCATCTTCCTTAGACTCTTATTTGTACTGGGTTGGCCAAAAAGTTAGTTTAGGTTTCCAAGTGACATCATAGAAAAGCTCGAACAAACTTTTTGGCCAACCCAATACTTTGTTCTGTCAATTACTGGTTCCTTTTCCCTGTGCCCTCCCAGGAAAGACTCAACTATATCTCTCAAGAATTGAAGACTGTTTTTAACACAGTGACTCTTCAGCCACCGTCCACAGGTAACAAAAAGCCCAAGTAGCAGCTTCATGGAGACCTGAAACAAATATACCAGCCAGAGGACTCTTGAAAAGAATCTGCTGCACATCTGTAAGTTCTAAGAGCCAATGACACTAGACTCCTAGATTTATTAGGCATAATTAATGTTTGTTGAATTAAAGAGCCAATGAAGCTAAACCTCAAGCAATTATATAACATCTAAAAGCTGTGCAGCTAAGGGCTAACAAAACATTCACATAATTGTATCACTTTGTTCTCTCAACAGTCTCATTAGGGGATAATGTTGTTCCTACTGTGTGGATAAGAAACCTGGGAAGGTCATTTCCAGCCTGACAAGCACTAGATGAACTAAATTAACTCACGCAATGCCCATAGCAAGTCATGGTGAAAGCTTCATCACGTCTAATAGAGGAACCCAAGGCTCTAAGAGATTTAAAGCCATACTCATGACCATATGGAGCTTAACGCACAAAGCTAGAACTAGAACTCAGCCCTCTGGTCCCAAAATGCATACTTTTTCTTCTGGTTGGCTACAGAATGACCGGAATACAACTATAAATAATAAACAGCATTTTGCTTTGCTAGTGTTCAAAAATCAAAACTACGAGGGTGAAAGAACATTGGGATTTGATTCATAACCAAATGGAAAGATAAATTTGTAGAATTAATTGAAACATCATATTTGGATCTCTCTTCATTTTTTAAGCCATTCTCAACCATGGAATTCTTCTTTATCATCTACAAAATTATCTCTTCTTTTATTCTTTTACAATCCAAAAATAAAAATCCAAAATGGCTCATGCGGCATGAATGACTTATGGAAAAATATGTTGATATGGACAAAAATCAGAATGAAGTCATAAAAATGAAAATGTGTAAGATTATAGTTAATATTTTTCTTTAAAATTTCAAATCCAAAAATGCATGTTGAACATTTCACATTTTTTAAAAAAAAAAAAAAGAGGAAGATTTATTTCAGCAATTAGAGTAAAACAAATAACTCTGAAGTTATAAAAGTTAAAATAACTGAAAAGGCAATTCAGCCACAAAATGGCCTCCCTAAAAGGATATCCTTTAAAAGATGCTGAAAAAACACTGGATGAGATGCCCTGATGATGGGTCCAGAGGGAGACAAAGCCTGTCAGCGGTCAGGACTGGAGTTTAGGTCAAACTAGTCCTTTCATTTCTTAAGGTGAAATTTTCAGTTTCTGTAGCAGAAGAATGCCTTTGTTCTAAAGCAAAAATTTACTGTTGTAGACATCTAAAACACAAAGGCCATTTTGTGGAGGGGATGGAGGGAGAGCTTTTTCCAAATAAGCTAAACAACTAAATTCATGTGAAATTCAAATATGCTCCTGTCCAGGAAAAGGTTTATTTCTACCACCAGATAAGAAAAGCAAAACAGGAAAATAGCACTTCAGTCAATTAAAGGAGGAAGGTAGGCAGAGTTCCCAGGGACAAGGGTCTACCAGTATCGGGAACTCTGCAGTGTGGTTTTCTCACACCATTTACTGGATTCATCTAATGCAAGTCAGTCTCATCATGATAACTGAATTATGCTCTCCATTTTTTCTTGGTCCTAAAATAAAAATAGGAGCTCTGGAAATTCAGTCCAGAAGTGTTTTAGATTTTTTTTTTTTTTTTTTAAGGTAAAGGGCAGTAAGGATTCCTTATCTGGAAAACAGAGGTAACTCTTAACAGGCCAGCTAACTGGTTAAGTCAGACAAGCTCCTTTCCTTGCTTAATGTGTACTGATAGGTGGCTTAAGTCAAGTTAGAAATTCTAAGTTTGACAGTTAGAGGCTATGTATTAGAATTGGGAGCAGCACTTCTAGCGTCCAAGCCTAGAGGCTCTGACACTGGAAGCCCAGAATCAAGGTAATTAGGACAGGTCTTTTAATGGAGGCAGGAGCTGCATATGGTAGTGGTAAAGAGTGGGGTTAAAACCCAGATGGAGTTTAACTCCTAACCCTCCTATTGACAAGCTATCTGATGGCACTGTACCTCTATTTTCTTATCTGTAAAATGGGAACAATAATAGTACATAACCTGCTGTCATTAGACTAATGTGAGGATTAAATAAGTTAAGCTGTATAAAGCTTATAATATTATCTGATATGTGGCATGTAGTCAATAAAGGCTAGCTATGATTTTTCATGATCTTCATGATCTGGTTTCCCAGGCTCTACCTCAGTGCAGTAACTCAGAAGTGAGTCTCTTTCAGAGACCTGTGATTGTTGCTCGCCACATGTAAGCTCTCTGATAGCCTCTAACAGCTGATGCCAGGGAGTAGGAAGTTATATTAGCACTTCTAAGTGATTACAGCAGTTCACCCATAGAAACATTTATTTGTCCTTGAAAACAGCTTCATAGGTGCTGAGTAGCTGCACATGGAAAACTTTTGAACAAAGTGACCTAATCAAGAGGCACTGAAGTGTTCTGGCATTGGGAGGACCCCCTCACTTATCCAAAGACTAAACCAACAGAGCTATAATTGTAGGAGTCAGACAGACATGACTGGAAATTAGAAAAATATCATCTGCTACTGACCAAGCAGATGGAGACCAGGCTTTAGGTCTGTGGGCTTAGTGGGCTTGCTAATACTTCTCTCTGGATAGACAGATTATCCAGCCATAGATGAAGCTCTCTGGAGGATCGAAACTACCCAGACCCTCCCATCACCCCCACCATGGGGATTTACTCCTATAAAATGAATGCTGTGACCAAGCAGGTCAGAATGTTCTCTCTGTACACAGACAGAGCCTGAAGAGAAAGGGAAGGAAGGAAGTGCCAGGTCATGCACACCTGTTACTGCCCCACACTTGACAATCAGAGAAGTCACTCCTGGGAAAGAGAGGGGAGCAAGCAAGGGGGTGCAAGATGCAGTGTTATTTTGTTGCTGTCCCTCCAAGTGAAAGTAAGAACAACAGGACCTAGGGAACGGTTGGGAATAAATAAGCATTTCTGCCCCATCGCATGACCACAATGAAAAGGCTACATCTGCACTGCCCAATAAGGAAGCCACAAGTCACACGTGGCTGTTTAAATCTAAATTAATTAAAATTAAATAGAACTTAATTTTCAGTTCCTCAGTTGCATAACCACATTACCAGGATTCCATATCCACAAGGTGCTTCTGACTGTTCTATATTTGGACAGCACAAACATAGAACATCTTCTTCACTGCAGAAAGTTCTACTGGACAGTGCTGGGACACATGGGTCACTGACTTCACGGGAACTCATCTAAATGTGGATTCATTTTAAACCAATGCTAACGATGTGTTTGTGGAACTGGTTTCCTGCCATGTGATGCCTGCACTTGTACTTGACTCCATGTTTCATTCCACAGAAAGGTTTGCAATAAGCAGCAGTGTGTATACTATAACACAGAAAATACAACTAAATTAAAAACAAAGACCAAGGAAAGTGCAAGTTAGAATATTAAGGCTTCAGAAGGCAAGTTGGAACACAGATATACTATGGGGTCAGAGAAATAAGCACTTCTCTACTTAAAGTGTGAACTTTTTTTTTTTCTTTTTTTGACTTTTAAACAACAGAAATTTTATCTCTGATAGTTCCAGAGGCTGGGAATTCCAAGATCAAGACACTCACTGCAGGATGTCCTCATTCAGTGACAGCCATCTTCTTTCTGTGTCCCCATGTAGCAGAAAGGGTGAGGGAATTTTCTGTTGTCTCCTCTATAAGTGTGCTAATCCTACTATTTTTACTTTATTTATTTTTAATTGAAGGATCATTGCTTTACAGTATTGTGCTGGTTTTTGCCAAACATGAATCAGTCATAGGTATACATGTGTCCCCTCCCTCTTGGATCTCCCTCCCACACCTCCCTCCTCATCCCACCCCTCTAGGTTGTTCCAGAGCCTCTGTTTGACATTCTTGAGCCATACAACAAATTCTCGTGAACTTTTATTGAATGTCCTGTTCACAGACTAATTGCCTTAGCATGGGTTGCTCTCGA
Source organism: Cervus canadensis (assembly GCF_019320065.1). Taxonomy (NCBI): domain Eukaryota; kingdom Metazoa; phylum Chordata; class Mammalia; order Artiodactyla; family Cervidae; genus Cervus; species Cervus canadensis. The sequence continues at coordinate 56,117,699 of NC_057391.1, read as the reverse complement.
GAATCACTATACACAGAAAATGACTTAATGAAAGAAAACTGCTTCTGAAAGTGAATATTTAAGAGTCTCAACTGAGTTGTTCTTATAATTAGATCTTGGGGCCATTTATGTTATCCTGTGGGAAAATGTCTCAGATTTAATGACGAACACAACTTGATAAATAAAATGGTATTAACACAAAAATTTTCCTGACTAATTTAATATGTTTGACATAAAGACTATATAGAATTTTTAATCCTGTTCTGAATAGCTTTTATATATAGCATTGCATTTAATATGATCTATAGTTAGTCACATATTTTAGTCTAAATTGATCCCTTGAATTTTATTAATGGAACTGTAACACAGGCATCTTGAAAACATAAATTATAGTGCATTTGCAAGACAAAGTAAAACCTCAAAAATAGCATTTAGTGAGAACATTCAATCAATATTTTCTGATTGTGATTATTCAGGAAAGAGCATTCATTTTCCTCTTTCTCTATCTAGTCTTTTCTCCTAAAATTCTGCAAATTAACAGTATTAATTCCATTATTAGGGGACAGTATTCCAACTACGTGGGAACGAACTATTTTTAAAGTATTCTGGAGCATTTTAAAAGCTGTTATTTACATCAAACGATTTTAAATCTTTTTATCTATTAGTTTAAAAGACCCCAAAGAAAATAACAAGGTGACAATCACTCAGCCTTGTCTGAGTTATCATGTTATTGAAAGTAATTAATCAATATGTCCTTAAAAGTATCTTATAATTGAGACATTTTAATAATGCTTCTTAGTATTCCCTCCTTAGTTATGCTAAATTAGTACAGATTTGCTGAATTTGCAAGTGTAAATAGTTTAGTACATATGCTATTTTAACCTGAGACAACTTCTTTAAACAATAGGAAATACTCACAGCAACAAATTGGTTATTTTCTAATTTAATGATGTCTCCCACTTTGACGTTCATCCATTTTTCATTCTGCAATCTAAGAACAAAAACAAAATTAATTTTTTTTTCAGGAATAGAGAAGAATCAAGAGAATGTATTCACAATACAGCATCATATAACAGAAGAAGCAAGTAAAACTTTTTTCCTAGAATGCTCAATTCAAAGAGCCTTGCATAACAAAGTCGTTTACCTGAGTGATGTGGGAACTAGAGAGAGGTCAAGAGAGGTGAAGTGATTTGCCCAAAGACCCAGTGAGTTAGTTATCTCTAGAGCTAGACTCAAAATGCCTAACTCTTGGCGTGTACTCTTCCCACCACTCCATGGTGCCAGCTTTGTATAGCAGCTATTAACTCTTACTTGCTGAAAATTAAAAAAAAAAAAAAAAAGCTCAGGGGAAAGGAAGGGAATAAATTTAGTCATTAATACTCTTTTCAAATTCTATGTTAATAAATATAAAAACATCACGGCTGTTGTCTCAGAAGTCTGTTTAACTGGAGGCAATATATGAAGGAGACAGAGGCAAGGGACAGTAGTCCAGGGCAACAGCTAGAATGCAAGAGGAAAAGAATAAAAATTCTGGAAAGGACAAGAGCAGCAATCAATGACAAAAGAAGCCTTGGAAGACTGAACAAGAAAGACCACCTGCAAATCATCACAGGACCCTGGCCAAAGGACAGGCTTGGTGGCATTCTAACAGCTAGGGTGAACAGCTCAGAATTGAGAACATGGTCAAGATGTTACACTGTTTTCTTCGAGGCTCAAGTATATAATGGAGTCCCAAGTCTACCTTCACCAAGTTCAAAGTGGTTTATGACAAAAAGCTGTTGTGTCTCGTTGGTCAGGCCCCTCTCAACAAGTTAGGATGACAGCCCATCTGGAACCACACCACCTGTGAGTATCAATGATGCTCTTTCTGAAGTTCTCTGAAATGTAAACCAGCTTTGTTTTCTGAGTTGCAAAGCTTCATCACACCTCTTTCCTGGCAATTCCTTCTAGAAGAGAAGGCTGCGACAAGAAGGGCAGGTTTCCCAACAAGTTAAGGTGGGCAGGTTAATTTCATTGTGAAGTTTTTGAAAAACAACCTAATTTACTTGTTTTATAGGCTGGAAAACAGTTTTAAATATTTATACAACTGTGAAATATGCCTCACACTATCAACCCTGCTGGGTCATTTGGCTTAAACACTCAAAGAATTTCTCTTTAATACAGATCCAAGTACATGTTGTTCTGGAAAGTTTTCAATTGAAGCATTTTCATCTCTAGCCAGAATTCATTCATTTTTCCAGTGCCATACTTCTCTGCACTTTATCTAGTTTGATGACAATGAGAGAACCTAGGAAGCCTTTAAATCTCATTTTATTTCTTTTTACAGGTATGAATAGATTATGTGTTGGTCTGTTTTTCCTGGGGTATCTACTTTGAGGCATTAGTGACATTTCTCAGGGAACAGTATCTCAAATAAAATGAGACCAAGACAGAGACCATGTCTTTATTTATGGAAACTGCACTACTACTGAATTTCCCTGAAGTCTCTACTAAAAGTACCTCTGCATCAAGAAGATGCTGAGAAGGCACTAACTCTCATTTGCAAACTCTTATTCCTACTACCTGTATACTCTAAGCTCTAGGAAGGACCACATCCTACCTCTTCCACCCAAATGGAAAAGTCAACCCAAGTTAAAAGGAAACTCTATAGGATCTCTTATACATTTCAAAATGTACATTTGAGAATTAAGTAACAACACAGATAAGTAACAACAGCCACTATTTGGGGGGAATAAATCAAAACCTGAGTTTTCTTACTTAACTCTAACTTGTTTTTCTCTAGTGTTGTAATATTTCCCCCCATAAAACCGAAGCAATTGGAAAAGATGCTTTTAAAAGTCTGGTGTTATCCTTGGGAATTACTTGAATTAACTGCTACACTTGTAACAATAGTGGAATAAAATCCCCTTAAGAAAACAATCTGCAAAATCCCAAGTCATGGAAAGAATTCCTGAAAAGGAGGAATCTGATATGGCCAATATGGATTCCTACTGGGAAAATAAATCAGAGTGACAAAGCAGAGAAAATCGCTTTCCTCATGCTAGATCCTTGTGCTCATTCTTCTCTGACCCTAAGTTCAGTTCAGTTCAGTTCAGTCAGTCATGTCCGACTCTTTGTGACCCCATGAACTGCAGCACGCCAGGCCTCCCTGTCCATCACCAATTCCCGGAGTCCTCCTAAACCCATGTCCATCGAGTCAGTGATGCCATCCAACCATCTCATCCTCTGTTGTCCCCTTCTCCTCCTGCCCTCAATCTTTCCCAGCATCAGGGTCTTTTCAAATGAGTCAGCTCTCTGCATCAGGTGGCCAAAGTATTGGAGTTTCAACTTCAACATCAGTCCCTCCAATGAACACCCAGGACTAATCTCCTTTAGGATGGACTGGTTGGTTCCTCTTGCAGTCCAAGGGACTGCTCAAGAATCTTCTCCAAACAGTGTGGGAGATTCTTAAAAAATCTGGAATAGACTGCATATGACCCAGCAATCCAATCCTGGGCATACATACCGGAGGAAACCAGATCGAAAGAGCGCATGCACCCAATGTCATCGCAGCACGTTTAATAAAAGCAGGACATGGAAATGCAACCTAGATGTCATCAAGCAGACGAATGGATAAGAAGCTGTGGTACTGTACATAATGGAATATTAACTCAGACATTAAAAAGAATACATTTGAATCAATTCTAATGAGATGGATAAAACTGGAGCCCATTATACAGAGTGAAGTAAGCCAGAAAGATAAACACCAATACAGTATACTAACGCATATATATGGAATTTAGAAAGATGGTAACGATAACCCTATATGAAAGACAGAAAAAGAGACACAGATGTATAGAACAGACTTTTGGACTCTATGGGAGAAGGCGAGGGTGGGATGATCTGAGAGAACAGCATTGAAACATGTATACTATCAAGTGTGAAACAGATCGCCAGTCCAGGTTGGATACACGAGACAAGTGCTCAGGGCTGGGGCACTGGGATGACCCAGAGGGATGGGATGCGGAGGGTGATGGGAGGGGTTTCAGGATGGGGAACACATGTAAATCCATGGCTGATTCATGTCAATGTATGGCAAAAACCACTACAATACTGTAAAGTAATTAGCCTCCAACTAATACAAATAAATGGAAAAAAAAAAAAAAGAGTCTTCTCCAACACCACAGTTCAAAAGCATCAATTCTTTTGTGCTCAGCTTTCTTTTTTTTTTTTAATTTTTTTAATTAGGTTGGAGGCTAATTACTTCACAACATTTCAGTGGGTTTTGTCATACATTGATATAATCAGCCATAGATACTACAACGTATTCATCACCGATCCCCCTCCCACTCCTCTCACCGATTCCTCTGGGTCTGTCCCAGTGCACAGGCCGGGCACTTGTCTCATGCATCCCACCTGGCTGGTGATCTGTGTTCAAACCATAGATACTATACATGCTGTTCTTTTGAAATATCCCACCCTCACATTCTCCCACAGAGTTCAAAAGTCTGTTCTGTATTTCTGTGTCTCTTTTTCTGTTTGGCATATAGGGTTATCGTTACCATCTTTCTAAATTCCATATATATGTGTTAGTATGCTGTAATGTTCTTTATCTTCTGGCTTACTTCACTCTGTATAATGGGCTCCAGTTTCATCCATCTCATTAGAACTGATTCAAATGAATTCTTTTTAACAGCTGAGTAATATTCCATGGTGAATATGTACCACAGCTTCCTTAAACCATCTCTGTCTGATGGGCATCTAAGGTTCTTCCATGTCTGGCTTTTTATAACAGTGCTCGATGAAACATTGGGGTGCACGTGTCTACTTTCAGATCTGGTTTCCTCAGTGTGTGCTCAAGGCTTTCTTTATAGTCCAACTCCTCACATCCATACATGACACTGGAAAAACATAGCTTTGACTAGACGGACCTTTGTTGACAAAGTAATGCCTCTGCTTTTTAATATGCTGTCTAGGTTGGTCACAACTTTCCTTCCAAGGAGTAAGCGTATTCTAATTTCATGGCTGCAATCACCATCTGCACTGATTTTGGAGCCCAGAAAAATGAAGTCAGCCACTGTTTCCACTGTTTCCCCATCTATTTGCCATGAAGTGATGGGACTGGATGCCATGATCTTAGTTTTCTGAATGTTGAGCTTTAAGCCAACTTTTTCACTCTCCTCTTTCACTTTCATCAAGAGGCTCTTTAGTTCTTCACTTTCTGCCATAAGGGTGGTATCATCTGCATATCTGAGATTATTGATATTTCTCCCGGCAATCGTGATTCCCAGTTTGTGCTTCATCAAGCCCAGCGTTTCTCATGATGTACTCTGCATATAAGTTAAATAAGTAGGGTGACAATAAACAGCCTTGACGTACTCCTTTTCCTATTTGGAACCAGTGTGTTGTCCCATGTCCAGTTCTAACTGTTGCTTCCTGACCTGCATACAGATTTCTCAGGAGGCAGGTCAGGTGGTCTGGTATTCCTAACTCTTTCAGAATTTTCCACAGTTTATTGTGATCCACAAAGTCAAAGGCTTTGGCATAGTCAATAAAGCAGAAATAGATGGTTTTCTGGAACTCTCTTGCGTTTTCAATGATCCAGCAGATGTTGGCAATTTGATCTCTGGTTCCTCTGCCTTTTCTAAAACCAACTTGAACATCTGGAAGTTCACGATTCACGTATTGCTGAAGCCTGGCTTGGAGAATTTTAAGCATGACTTTACTAGCATGTGAGATGAATGCAATTGTGCAGTAGTTTGAGCATTCTTTGGCACTGCCTTTCTTTGGGATTGGAATGAAAACTGACCTTTTCCAGTCCTGTGACCATTGCTTAGTTTTCCAAATTTGCTGGCATATTGAGTCACACACCCCTATTTGTATTTTACCCTCTACTCTCTAACTTATTAAATATTTCTAAAAATAGTAAAACACTTAGAATCAATCATCTGACCATTCTCTATCAAGATCTGACCATTAGTCTGCTAACATCATCCAACAGGCCAAAAAGGCAGAAAAGATTAATAATACCTATATGAACCCAGTCTCCCTTAGTTTATCTCACTCTACTCCTTCTTTTCTCTTGCCACCTGTCTGCCCTCTTCCCAGAACATGTACCTTGGAGCGCTTCTTCCCAAAAGGCCCCTTTGTAACTCCAGATACCTCTGAACACCTACTCTTGTCCTTGGTCACCTATCCATCTCCACCTATCCCAATGTAAAGTCCTTCCCTAAGAAGCAGCACTCCAAACACTTGGCTTCCGAAGTCTATGACTAACAGCATCTGAATCTTAAAAACCTTCTGGGATATGCATGCACACATTTCACAGGACATAATATCACCTCTGTGACCAATGAGCCAAAGAGAACACAAGGCAACAATGCTGACACAAAATTTTTCTGAACTTGAAGTAAAATATTGTTTTGAAGGTACACAATCATGGGAGATATTTCCTCGAAACAATTATTATCAAAACTAATTACCAATATACAAAAAAACAGCTAGTGGTATTCTTTGAATGTTGACCCTGACCCTAGCACTATCCAGCTACTTCATCAATAACTGACACAACAACACATTTGCCAGATTTTCAGATGGCCTCCTACCAAGTAGACAGCATAACCCTTACAAAGATGATTATGATAGAAAGCTATGACTTGGGACTTCCTTGGCGATCCAGAGGTTAAGACTTCATCTTCCAATGCAGGGGGCACAGGTTTGATCCCTGGTCAGGAAGGTAAGATCCCACATGCCTCAGGGTCAAAAAAAAGAAAAAAACAAAACACAAAACAGAATATTGTAACAAATGCAATAAAGAGTTAAAAATGTTCCACATCAAACAAATCCCTTAAAAAAAAAAGTTATGACTTGAAAAGGCTACCAGAAACTGAACCAAGAAGAGGAGGAAGAAGTACAGAACATTATTTTGCAGAGGACAAAGTAATGTTCTACAGATATAATTAGGGTCATGAAAAAAAAAGGGCCTGGAGACACTGGTAAACCATATGTTCTTGGTTAAGCCTCTCATTTGAATATATATCTACAGAACAATCAATATGTATAATACAATTGGAGGAGTTTGTTAATGTTATTTCCTATTCCTTCTTACCAGGTAATTATAACTGCACTTAACTAGGACCTCAGAGTACACTGCAATGAGCACTAAGGATCGTAACTATAGAAGTACCAAACTTACTAACAAATATAAACAGATAAAGATCTGCAAAGGAATTTAAATTAAATAGATTTTAAATCCCACCATAGTTTCTTTTCCTACCCACTACCACCACCACTGACCACACAACATCAAAGACATATCAAGGGCTGGAGGGACAGACAGGAAAATTTCCATTAAAGCTCATCTTCAAAATACTTATAGACTTTTTCTAAGATTTTGGTTGGTGTGGTCATTTCATTTTGTCATCGTCCTGACACAACAAAACGGACACTCCCTGACTCTCCATGTGTGGTGCAACTGCTCTGAAGGGCCATGTTTGAAGCAAGTGTCCCTCATAGCTCCGTGAAGGGAAAACAGGATGTTCTGCACCATGACAATGACACTTGGCTCCACAGACTCAGTATTTTTAAACTTTGCTTTTACATTTGTCAAGAAAAACCCTCCCATTTTAAGAGAGGATTTGCAGTATACAAATACTCGGAAAGCAAGTTAATTCATTGTACTGAATCAAGAAATTTCAAGATTTTGAAATATGCTTCAGTTTTCAGGATCACAGAATTGCTTCAGATTTTGAAACTGACATAATTCAAAAACAGTTACGGTAATACATTAGGCTTTACCTTATAAGCACAAAGCCAATCACCACATAATAAGCCAAACTTCAAGATAAGAACTCATAAAATTTAAATTCCAAAGATGCCATAGAAGATATGGCATTAACCTGTCACAGAATAGTGACTAGAATTATTTTGAGGAAAGAAGTTTTAAAAATACACCCACTAGCTATATATCTACTCTCAGAACATCAGAGAATCTGAGTTCTGAGAAAAGGTGATGAGAGATAACCACAGTATCTAAAAATTATTGATAAATTGGTCTGAACCTAATTCTTCCTTTTTAAAAAAATGTTTATTTGGCTGTTCCAGGTCTTAGTCACAGCATGCAGGGTCTTTGATCTGGCATGTGGGATCTTTAGTTGCATCATGCAAACTCTTTGTTGTGTCATGTGGGATCTAGTTCCCTGACCAGGAACAGAACCTGGGCCTCCTGCATTGGCAGCAGAGTCTTAGCCACTTTACCACCAGGAAGTCCCTGAATCTGCTTTTTTCTGATGAGGCATGGCATACTAAGAGTTGTTACGATTTGCTGAGAAACTGCCTAAAGAAATCAGAGTGAGACAGCACCTACCATTCTCCATGTCACTGAACTATTGACACTAGAGGCTAGAAATCATCTGTTTACCTTGAGCAAGATCCCAAGTCCATTACTGAAGCTTAAGGGACAGAAAGAGGAGATCTTCATCGGTCTCTTCAAGGCTCCTGTCATCCTTTCCAGAATCTAATGCTCCTGACTGCCATGAGCAACACAGATTATCCTGAAAAGATTTCCTCAAAAGTTTTGCTGTGGTACTACATAGAGAAGATAATAAAGAAGGCCAGTGTAATTGACTTCACCTAATTAACCAAACAATCCATGTGAACTTGGTTTCTTCCTTAATCTCAAGCCCATGTCAGCTCTATAACATACAAAAGCATTCCTCTGCTCATACAGACTTTGTTTCATTCACTACTGTATCCTTGTATGTGTTAGTTGCTCAATTGTGTCCAACTCTTTGCAACGCTATGGACTGTAGTTTCCCAGGCTCCTATGTCCATGGAATTCTCCCAGTAAGAATACTGGAGTGTGCTGCTATCCCCTTCTCCAGGGGATCTTCCCAACTCAGAGATTGAACCTGGGTCTCCTGCATTGCAGGCAGATTCTTTACCACTGCACCACCAGAACCTAGACTAATGCCTAATTTATAGTAGGCACTCAGTATTTGTTGAATGAATAAGTAAATTAATAACTATAGAATCATTACTTCTAAAAACATTTGCTGATGATAGCATTTCCCTGAATGTCTGATAAGAATTATAGCAACGAACAATTTATTTAACGCTTCCAGGGACTGTGTTGGTTCCTCAATGTACAGGGTTGCCAAATAAAAAGTGTGTGAGTGCTCAGTCATTCAGTTGCGTCTGACTCTTTGCTGCCCCACTGACAGTAGCCCACCAGGCCCCTCTGTCCATGGGATTTCCCAGGCAAGAATAATGAGGTGGGTTGCTATTTCCTTCTCCAGTGGATCTTTCTGAGCCAGGGACCAAATCTGAGCCTCCTCCATCTCCTGAATTGGCAGGTGGATTCTTTACCACTGAGCCACATCCAATTAAATTTGAATTTAAGACAAACAACAAATAATGTTTTAGTTTAAGTGTGTCCCATGCAACATTTTGGATACAGTTATATTAAAATATTGTCATTGTTTATCTGCATTTCAAATTTAACCAGAGGGCCTATATTTTGCTATATCTAGCAACAACTATCTCTTTTTTAATCCTCCCAGCAGCCCTAAGAGATAGGTACTATTGCTACTCCCATTTTATTAACTTTACTCGGAAAAAAAAGCTGAAGTTCATAGAGACTGGGACATTTGCCCTAGTCTTCAACATCTATCAAAAATTAAGGAATCGGGTGGAGAGGGAGGTGGGAGGGGGGATCGGGATGGGGAATACATGTAAATCTATGACTGATTCATATCAATGTATGACATAACCCACTGAAATGTTGTGAAGTAATTAGCCTCCAACTAATAAAAAAAAAAGAAATTAAAAAAAAAAATTCAAACGCCCACGTACTTTGACATTCTACTTTAAAAAACTAATCATACCTATACAAGGATATACAAGGATTTTTTTCAACATTTATTTGTAATAGCAATCTATGAGAAACCATAAGTGCCCATCAATAAGAATTAGATAAAAATACCAGGATACATCTATCCCATCATGCCTCATCTTCTCACTGGAATACAGTGCAACCACTAAAAAAAAAATAAGATAGATCTATATGCAGTGATGTGAAATACCCTCTAAGTTACATTATTAGGTTGAAAAGGAGCGCATGCAGAACACTCATATGCACTGAAAGATTCTAACAGTTTTGGAGCAAAGATTTACATTTGCATTTGTCTGCTGTTATACACATAGAAGATTTCTTGAAAGATACATGAGAAACTGTTCAGTGGTTGCCATTAGAGAAAGAAAATTAAAAGGAGAACTGGGATGTAAAGGAGAATCCATTTCATTGCATACTTTTCCAGTATGTTTGAATTTTTGGATTACACATATTGATATTTTAAAAGATAAATGGGGAGTAAAAATAGAAGAAAACTCCTCCAAGTTCACATGTGAGTAGCAAATCAGAACTGCAAAGTGATTCTGCCTGAATACAAAGCCATGTTCTTAATAAATCTATACTCATTACTCTTTTTTTACTTTATTCTCTTTGATAATTATGTATTGTCTGTTTAGAAAGAGGATGGCTCCTAAGGAGTTGAAGAGATTCAAGCACAGCAGTAGTGCAGGCTCCCAGTGTTTAAATACAGCTGATTCAAAGCCAGCTTGCAGGCATGGTCCCCTGACACAAATGTCCAATGGACAGCAGCAGTCTCTGGTTCTTTTCAATCCCCCTGCTGTCAGAGTCACACTAAAGTAAGAGATACAGTTTGTCCCTAATCCTCTATCAGACTGGTGAACAGGATCTCATTACACTGAGATTGAGCATAAGACAGCCACAGCCTTGTCTAACTCAATGAAACTATGAACCATGCCATGTAGGGCCACCCAAGATGGATGGGTCATGGTGGAGAATTCTGACAAAATGTGGTCCACTGGAGAAAGGAATGTCAAACCACTTCAGTATTCTTGCCTTGAGAATCAAATTGCCAACATCCACTGGATCACTGAAAAAGCACGAGAGTTCCAGAAAAACATCTACTTCTGCTTTATTGACTACACCAAAGCCTTTGACTATGTGGATCACAATAAACTGTGGAAAATTCTGAAAGAGATGGGAATACCAGACCATCTGACCTGCCTCTTGAGAAATCTGTATGCAGGTCAAGAAGCAACAGTTAGAACTTCACATGGAACAACAGATTGTTTCCAAATTGGGAAAGGAGTACATCAAGGCTGTATATTGTCTTCCTGTTTATTTAACTTATATGCAGAGTACATCATGAGAAATGTCAGGCTGAACAAAGCACAAGCTGGAATCAAGATTGCTGGGAGAAATATCAATAACCTCAGATATTTCAGATGACATCACCCTTATGGCAGAAAGTGAAGAAGAACTAGAGCCTCTTGATGAAAGTGAAAGAGGAGAGTGAAAAAGTTGGCTTGAAGCTCAACATTCAGAAAACTAAGATCATGGCATCGGTCCCATCCCTTCACGGCAAATAGATGAGAAAATAATGGAAACAGTGAGAGAATTTATTCTTTTGAGCTCCAAAATCACTGCCGGTGCAGCCATGAAATTAAAAGACACTTGCTCCTTGGAAGAAAAGCTATGACCAACATAGCTTTGACCAAAAAGCATATGACCAATATGCTGTCTAAAAGCAAGACAGCATATTAAAAAGCAGAGACATTACTTTGCCAACAAAGGTCTGTCTAGTCAAAGCTATGGTTTTTCCAGTAGTCATGTATGGATGTGAGAGTTGGACTATAAAGAAAGCTGAGCACTGAAGAATTGATGCCTTTGAACTGTTGGGTTGGAGAAGCCTTTTGAGAGTCCCTTGGACTGCAAGGAGATCCAACCAGTTAATCCTAAAGGAAATCAGTCCTGAATATTCATTGAAAGGACTGATGCTGAAGCTGAAACTCCCAATACTTCGGCCACTTGATGCAAAGAACTGACTCATTGGAAAAGACCCTGATGCTGGGCAAGATTGAAGGTGGGAGGAGAAGGGGACGACAGAGGATGAGGTGGTTGGATGGCATCACTGACTAGACAAACATGAGTTTGAGCAAGCTCCAAGAGTTGGTGATGGACACGGAAGCCTGGCATGCTGCAGTCCATGGGGTCACAAAGAGTCGGACATGACTGAGTGACTGAACTGAACGTAAGACTCGTATCTTTGGAATCTATTTATTTTGAAGAATGCAGATGTTTTCCTTCTTGTCCTCATTTCTTTTTAGCACCATGCTGATGCTGAGGCAGAACCACACATAGAGGTCATGGTATTGCTCCCAATTTGGAGGGAGAAAGGGTGAGAAGAGGGAGAAATGATTACAGTTAATAATTCCACAGCATGGATAGTTTGGTCTAGAAATTTTATGAGAAAAAGTGCAGTATTAGAAATGCCTTGCCTAATTTATACAAAGGTATTCCCAGATGGCTCAGAGGTAAAGAATCCACCTGCCAAACAGGAGATATGAGTTGAGGCCCTGGGTTGAGAAGATCTCCTGGAGAAGGAATGGTTACCTACTCCAGTATTATGCCTGGGAAATCCCATGGACAGAGGAGCCTGGTGGGCTACAGTTCATGAGGTTGCAACAAGTCAGATACAACTGAATGACTAAACAACAACAACAATTTATACAAATGCTTGTAGAGTCTTTTGAGCATCATTTGGATGCAGAAATACACACACAATTTGGTCTTACTATTTTGAAAACAGAATGAACAATTCACTTACTAAGTTTTACCTGAGCAATAAGCCACTGACAGTTGTGCAGAAAATCTATTGTCTTTAATCATTTCTATAAACTGAAACATATCTCCTGAATTATTCTCCCTAGAGCCCATCTTCTGCAATTTCTTGGTAGAAATCCATTAATAGATGGCTAATAGATGATGCAACCCCTAGGAAATTAGAAAAAAATTATCTCAAAGGAAGACTATTCCATCTGCTCTGATATACGAATGTTGAAGGAATACTTTCATTTGACCATGGAGCAAACAGAGTTATTTAGGTCCAGGTCACGTTCCTGGGCAGCAGAGTCTGGAGGAAAATCTGTGTGCAAGAAGTTGATCAGCAAGTTCTCTTGGGAATAACACCTGTAGGGCATGAAGAAAAGCACTGGGCAGGGTGGGGAGTTGGGCTGCTGCTGCAGCCACAATAAGGGCACAGCCAACCCCAGGGGAGCTCTGAGCTGGAATGGGCCTCTAGTGTTGGATTAAGGGTTCCTGGCCTTTATACCTTAGCATATCCAGTCACTGGATGCAGTCCGGTCCCAGACACAAGCAGAGACTTTAATTTAAAAACAAAAAACTGCTCCTCAGCCAGGAGCAGTTTCCAGAGAGAGCTGACAGCTGAGGGCTGTGTGCAGGCAGCACACCCAGCTTGGGGAAATACATTCTGCATTCTGGAAGAGAAATTGGGGTGGCAGCAAAGCACATGGGAACTTTACCAGGACTGAAGGCCTACAGTCTGCTTTCCCATCGCCTCTAATGATGTTCTTAATCATCTTTCAAACATAGGGCCAAATTAAGAGAGAAGCAAATATAGGTTAAACCAGAAAAAACTAGTTGCTTAATATATCAAGTAATAATACATGGCATATTGACACAGAGCAAAGGTGTCTCTAGCGGGTGTGACCTGGTTTGCTCTAATCAGAGAACACAGCATCTCTGGAAACAGCATTCCCGACCCTGCAGCAGACAGCACAGCTGAGGATGTCACTGAAAGACGGGGAGTTACTGTACTTACAGGATTTGCAGTCATATTAAGTCCTAAACAATTTTAAAGAAAATGTTAAAATGTTACTTTAAAGTAGGCTCTACTATTTATCAGTGTGAGTTCCTCAGAAAGAGGATAGTGAATTTTTTATTCAATCAAAATCAACTGGCATGGGAGGTACTATCATCCGTCATTTAAGGAGTTCGAGACTGCTCCATACACACAGCATGTGCATTCTGAGTCAGGCACGGCAGTGAGTATTGAAGCTACAAGTAAAATTAGACACAAACTATGGTCTCCAGAAACCTAGAGACTAGTGGGATATGAATATGGCTCTTCAATAACCCCAATTAAATCGTTGTTGCCTTCTAATACCTGAAGCATGTGGATATTCTTCCACTCAGCATTGAGAAATACCTGTATTCAGGAGAATGACCTCAGTGTGAGATTATTTGCCATACAGCTGTCATCAAAAGCTGAAAATTGAGAAAATTGATAGGCCAGAGAAATTGTCTAATAAAGGATATATTAACTTTCATTCCTCAAGATATTCTCAGCTTTGTGCCCTTACACAGTGAGCTCATCAGAAAACTATATGCCTGGACTGTATTACTCTGGTCCCTCTAGACTTGGCTTCTCAGAATCATGACTTAAAGTCATGCCAAAAGATTTCAATCAGGATTTACTTGTGGTCATGAGTAAAGTATCTCTGCTTTCTGAGATTTCAACCATTATGTCATTCACATCTTTCTCTCAGGACCAGGATAAATCTTACTGCTTGTAATTACTAGAATACATCCTTTCATTGGGCCATCAGTTTTGGACCCTAGATGCTTTCATTATGAGGAGAAACAAAGTTCAAGGTAATATTTGAACTTCGTGAGAAACAAAGCCTAACGGATTGTTTAAACAAAAACTAGGAAATTTTAAGGTAAAGATTCTGTCCTTTGAGGATGACATTGTAGGGACAATCCTGATACTTGAAGAAACAGAATACTATTTAGAATGGACCAGAAGTTGCAATCAATTTTTTTGAATCCTTACACTTATCAAGAGGAGAATCTCAACCTTAAGTTTATGAAGGACATGATGTAACATAGATGATGCTGTGAAAGTGGTGCACTCAATATGTCAGCAAATTTGGAAAACTCAGCAGTGGCCACAGGACTGGAAAAGGTCAGTTTTCATTCCAATCCAAAAGAAAGGTAAAGCCAAAGAATGCTCAAACTATTGCACAACTGCACTCATCTCACACGCTAGTAAAGTAATGCTCAAAATTCCCCAAGCCAGGCTTCAGTAATACGTGAATCGTGAATCTCCAGATGTTCAAGCTGGTTTTAGAAAAGGCAGAGGAACCAGAGATCAAATTGCCAACATCCGCTGGATCATCAAAAAAGAGAGTTCCAGAAAAACATCTATTTCTGCTTTATTGACTATGCCAAATCAACTGTGTGGATCACAATAACCTGTGGAAAATTCTGAAAGAGATAGGAATACCAGACCACCTGACCTGCCTGCCTCTTGAGAAACCTGTATACAGGTCAGGAAGCAACAGTTAGAACTTGACATGGAACAACAGAGTGATTCCAAATAGGAAAAGGAGTACGTCAAGGCTGTTTATTGTCACCCTACTTATTTAACTTATATGCAGAGTACATCATGAGAAACGCTAGGCTTGATGAAGCACAAACTGGAATCAAGATTGTGGGAGAAATATCAATAACCTCAGATATGCAGATGATACCACCCTTATGGCAGAAAGTGAAGAAGAACTAAAAAGCCTCTTGATGAAAGTAAAAGAGGAGAGTGAAAAAGTTGGCTTAAAGCTCAACTTTCAGAAAACTAAGATCATGGCATCCAGTCCCATCACTTCATGGCAAATAGATGGGGAAACAGTGGAAACAGTGGCTGACTTCATTTTTCTGGGCTCCAAAATCAGTGCAGATGGTGATTGCAGCCATGAAATTAGAATACGCTTACTCCTTGGAAGGAAAGTTGTGACCAACCTAGACAGCATATTAAAAAGCAGAGGCATTACTTTGTCAACAAAGGTCTGTCTAGCCAAAGCTATGGTTCCAGTGGTCACGTATGGATGTGAGAGTTGGACTGTGAAGAAAGCTGAGCGCAAAAGAATTGATGCTTTTGAACTGTGGTGTTGGAGAAGACTCTTGAGAGTCCCTTGGACTGCAAGGAGAGCCAACCAGTCCATCCTAAAGGAGATCAGTCCTGGGTGTTCATTGGAGGGACTGATGTTGAAGCTGAAACTCCAATACTTTGGCCATCTGATGTGGAGAGCTGACTTATTTGAAAAGACCCTGATACTGGGAAAGATTGAGGGCAGGAGGAGAAGGGGACGACAGAGGATGAGATGGTTGGATGGCACCACTGACACAATGGACATGGGTTTGGGTGGACTCTGGGAGTTGATGATGGACAGGGAGGCCTGGCGTGCTGGGGTTCATGGGGTTGCAAAGAGTTGGACACAACTAAGCGACTGAACTGAACTGAACATAGTTGAAAGAGCCTATGTCATGACAACCAGAAGACACAGACTTGGGCCTAGGTCTACTACCAATCAGCCATGTCACTTGGGCAAGAAGTTCATCAAAACTGAAATTCCCAACTATGACCTACAATAATTGGCTCATACCAACTCCTCAGAATGCTTCTTTATACAGAATCCATTGGATTTAAAATGTGATAAACCCACCTGACATTGAAACATGTATCTTTGATGACACCTATGTATTTTATATAAGTTTATGAAGAATTTTATAAACTATAAAATAACATATACCTTAAAGTATTGTGCTTACTTTCTTATTACTATAAAGTACCTCATTATAAGAATGGTACATTTCAGTTTTTAAGTCTTTTAAAGAGCTATCTATATTTAGTATCTCCACTTCATATTGCCCATGCTTCTTTCTCCAATTAGAATTTTGTCTCAATCCCTCCATCTATAATCTCTCTTCATGATGTTAAATCCAAGGATCAGTTCTCAGTCTTCACTATACCCAGCACAGTTAACCATTCCCTCCTGCTTCAAACACCTTTTCTTTAAATCCAGAGCACTGTATTCCCTTGGTTTTCTTCCTACTTCATTAGTCACTCCTTCTTAAGCCCTTAGCTACTTTTCTCTTCTTCCCATCTTCAGAACTCCTCTCTCTGCTATCTAGAGTCTGGAGTCTCACTCTAAGTGGCCAGATGACTTTCTCATATATCTTCAGATCAGAATTCTCCCCTAAGCTTTTTCTGCTCAACCTACATCTCTACAGAATGGTTACTATCTCACTAGAACTCTGGTTTCCAAGTCTAGTCAAAATCAGAACATAAAACAATGTCACAATAACATGCTTCTTTCCCAGTTTTTCCTGTCTTGGACCTCACCCAAGAAAACTCCTCCTACTTTCTCTCTTCACACACCTCCATATGGCAGCACTCCTACTGGCTCTAACTTCAAAATACATCTCAAAGTGTGGGTATTAGATAATGTTAAATGAGTACTGCTATTACATTAAGTGTAGTTACGGTATTTTGACAAAATATATTATAAGTCCTTATCTGTTCAAGAGAAACACTAAAGCAGTAATTACTGACAATGTGGTATGACACATAGGGTTTACTTTTATTAATAAAATATTCCAGATAATAAAAAGTGAGAATGGATACAAAAATAGCAGAAAGTTGATGATGGCTGCAGCTGGGTAATATATAAAAAAGAGTTCACTGTACTGTTCTATTTTCATGTGTTTAAAAATCCATAATAAGATATATTTCACTTATTTTCTATACTACTACCACGAATTGATGATGGCACCATCATCATCTGTACAACAGTAGAAAACTCACAATTTGTCACTACCATTCTACACTTGCCCTTCTCTGCTGTCCACTATCCACACACCAGCCAGAGAAGTATTTTTGTCCATCATGCAATTCTCCTGCTTAAAACTAGCTTCGCATCACATTTAGTATAAAATTGGAATTTTCCAACATGATCCATAAGAATTGGCTCTTGGAAACCCCTCAGAACTCCCCTTTATCACAATACCCTAGCTAGAGTAGACCTCTTACTGTTAAGTTCACTGACACTTTATACTTGTTGTTTTTACCCAGATCTTGGCATGGCCAGCTCCCTCTCAAATCAAATCACATCTCCATAAGAGAACTTCTTTGGTCACCTTGTTTATTTGGTTTCCAGATTTGAAGAATCCCTTTTATCTTTTTAATTGAATGAAAATTCTTTAAATTCTATAGTGCTTTATAATTTTCAAAAGCTCCACACACATGATTTCATATAATCCCATAATAACCCCCCTTTTTTTAATCCCTTGCCCCTTTATTGCCTCCTCTCCCCTCTCTTCATTGGTTACTACTAATTTGTTCTACCTGTGAGTCTGGCTTCTTTGTTTTATTCACTAATCTGTTGTATTTTTTAGATTCTACATATAAGTAACATCATAAAGTGTTTGTCTTTCTCTGTCTGATATTTCACCTAGCATAATGCCCTCCAAGTCCAATCATGTTGTATAATGGCAAAATTTTCTTCTTTCTTATGGCTGAGTATTCCACTGTGTGTGTACACACACACACACATACATATCACATCTTCCTTCTTCATTCATCTATTGATGGACACTTAAGATTGTTTCCATATCTTGGCAATTGTAAACAAGAATGCTATGAACATTGGGGTGCATGTATCTTTTCAAATTAGTGTTTTCAGAGGGTTTTTTGACTATATACCCAGGAGTAGAATTGCTGGGTCATACATAGTTCTATTTTTAGTTTTTTGAGAAATCCTCATACTGTTTCCACAGTGGCTGATGCTACAGTTTATATTCCCACCATCAGTGTAGGAGGGTTCTCTTTTCTCCACATCCTTGCCAACATTTTTTATTTGTGGTTTTTTTTTTTTTTTGGCGATAGCCTTCTGACAGGTGAGAGGTGATTTCTCACCGTGGTTTTGCTTTGCATTTCCCTGATGATTAGAGATGTTGAGCATCTTTTCATGGGCCTCTTTGGCCATACTATTTAAAATCATCTACCCAATCTCTCATCTTACTACTCTTATTATTCTGTTTTCTTAGTTGCATTTATAACAACCTGAAACCATATTACTTATTAATATTTTGTTTATTGTCCATCTTCCCCACTATGTAGTTCACTCCTTAGGACAAGGATTTGTCTCTCCTGCTCATTTTTACGTCCCTACCAGGTAAAACAGTGCCTGGCATATATAGGGGGCTCAATAAATATTAGTTGTTTGAATATTTGAATGGATTAGTTACTTACATAGTTACTCATACTGTGTGCTTAACACATTTAGCTCTAGGGTTGCAGTGAATAATAGTTCCATATGGCTACACCTGTCTGTGGGAAGGCCCTAAAAATCTAGTAGAGAAAAGCACAAGGTGCAGAAAGAGTACACATAGAATGAATCCTTGCAGGGCAAAGGGTAACAGTTTAGAAAATACAAATGTTATTCACTTTCCTCAGAGTGTGTACTTCTGAGTTACATTTCTTCACAGCTATAAGGCAAGTGGTACATCCCACAGGGACGCCAACTTCTTTCATAGCTTTATGCTTCCAATTTCTTCACTATGACCTATATCATGAATGTATGTTGCCAACGGAAAAAGTATGTGGATTCTGCTGAATTGGGCAAATATTGAACACCTACTACATGTCAGGCAGTAGAGAAGCACTGTGAATATACCCTGAAGAGGCTGCCAGTCAAAGGGGAAGCCTAAAATGGACTGTTAAGTGCTGTGGTTAACTCTAGCTTGGTGACAAGTACATGCTATAGGAATAAAAAGAGGATGCGGATAGTTCTACCTGCTTGAAATAGATACTGAAGGGTTTTCCAGAGATGGTTAACACAGGAGTTGAGCCCTAATGGATGAAAAAGGAAGAAAAGGAAAGCATAGCTTTGCAGGCTGAAGTAAGGCAAGTAGTTCTATGTGATTATAGATAATGTTAGAAAGACTAGCTGGAAGCTTGACAGAGTAAGTACTTTGATGGTAAGGACAGAGTAGGGAGTTGCCAAGGAGTTTTTAACAGAAATATGTTGTGATCTGAGTCGTTTTGTAGAAAGAAAACTGTCAGGAATATATTTGGCTTAGCACAACCCAATCCTGCTTAGAGAAACTATACAGGCACACTACACTAGCAGAGACTCTAAAACAATATCTCTCTACACCATGTAGGGATATCATTGTTTCCCACTGGAAAATTCACTAGAAGACAAAATCTAAAATTTATTCGCAAACAGAACTCAAAAAAATACTGTAGACCAACAAATGACAATGAAGAGAATTAGACAAATCACTAAAAATAGAAATGATACAGTTAATAAATATTTGAAAATATAATCACCTTCACTTTCTGGAAAACAACATATTTTTAAAACAACAAGACATCTGTTGTGCATCTGTTATGCAAAACAATTTATGCAATTGGCCTAGATTTTCAAAATGATAATACTCAAAGTTGTGATGGTATTGTGGAAAAACCACTTTGTTCAAATGGGAGGATAAATGGGCACAAACTTCCTAGAAAGCAATTTTACATTATTAAGACCCTTTAAAAAGGACAAAGTCTAGATTCCCTAGAAATACAGCTTGGACAGGAAATACAGACAACCTGGATGGGAGGGGAATTTCGGGGAGAATGGGTACATGGATATGTATGGCTGAGTCCCTTCACTGCTCACCTGAAACTATCATAAGATTGTTAACCAGCTATACCAAAGCGCAAAATAAAAGTTTTAAAAAAAAAGAAAAGAAAGAAATATAACCTAAAGAAATAAAGATACATATGAAACATTTCAAAAATGCTCCTCCTAGAATTATATATTCAAACAAAATACTAGAAACAAGTCAATTTCCTAATAGGGGAATGATCAATTATAGCATATCTATTATTTAACTACTAAAAAAAGTTTTCAAATAATTTTTAATGACATAAATGAGTCATATCAAAAGAAAAAAGCAAAATACAAAGCTATTACATGGGTTTTTTTGCATATATACAAAAAAACAAAAAATACAAGGAATAATACTTTACTCCAAAAAGTAGAAATTTTGATTTTTCTGTGTTATTATATTTTGAATTGATTAATTTTAGTTAAAGATTCACCTCTTCCAGGAAGTCTCTCTGACCTCTAGACTGGGCTAAGTACTCTGTCTTCAGTGTCTCTATGACAGTTCATGAAAATCCCCATCATCGTCCACATTATACTGAAATTATCTACTTGTTTCTCTCTCTCCCCACAAAATGAGAATTCATGAAACTAGAAATGGCATGTTAATCATCTCTGGCACACTGAAGATATTTAAAACTTAGGGAACTAAGACAGACTTAAACATTTCTCTTTGGCTCAGAATAGCTACATGTCTGGTTTTAATAGTGCTGGAACAATAATTCAAGTGGTCCCAATAGGACTGACTGGCTCTCTTATTGAGCCCTATCCAGGCCAATAGTGTTAGTTGTAAGCAGGAACTTCAACATTCTCCCACGCCACGACCTAGGACAATAACCTGAACTCCCAAACTAATCCACTCTTCCTGGAACCTGTAGGCCTAGCTAAACCCAGCTTCTGGTGAAGGTGTATACCTAATACATGCACTGCCCCATCCATTACTCCATGGACCACAACTCTGGACAACCCTGGAACAGCTAAAGACTTTGGGTTGAGGGTTGGAATATTAAATAGTAGTTCCATTTCTCATATTTTAGAGGCAAGAGGGGTGGGAAAGGCCTTATAATACAATCCCTTTATTTCTCTCTGGCATTCCTCAAATATCAAAGTCTCTAAAATTCTCTGACCCCTGGATCTACCTAGATGATCCTTTTTTTTTTTGTCCAGAGTAGACTCCAGTTTTCTCTATTAAGAAGATGAAAACGTTCCACCAGAAAGTTGCCCTGTGAATTACTTTCTGGAAAATATTCTACACTGCATGCTCCACCCAGCTCTTGGATAAAGTTTTTCTGTGTCAGAGCAATGACACGCTGGTCTCACACTCCCTGGGCCCTCTATATTTTCTAGCTATCAGGGGGGTTCGGGCTTTATGGTTTTATTTGTAATCTGCTAATATATATCTGGCTTCCCAGGTGGCTAAGTGGTAAAGAATCTGCCTGCCAATACAGGAGACACAGGTTCAATCCTTGGGTCAGGAAGATTCTCTGGAGAAGGAAATGGCAACCCACTCCAGTATTCTTGCCTGGGAAATCCCATGAACAGAGGAGCTTGGTGGGCTACAGTCAATGGGGTCGCAAAGAGTCAGACATGACTCAGCAACTGGACAACAATACATAGGCAAGTATGTAAATAACAATCTTTTCTCTTCTGAACTTCTTTCCTAATCATAAGAGCCACTGCTGGGAACTATGTTGTCGACTTGGTTAATTGGGAGATTTTTACGCTAGGGATGGTGGTCAATAATTAGGTATCATTTCAGTAGGACTAAAATTAGTTCGACATTATCAGTACCAGATTTGAAACTTCATGACAAATTGGCATGAACAAATTTGCATGCCAATTCGAAGTACTTATGCTGTGATACTTTGCACTAATTTGCATATGCTATTACAATTTCTACCTTTTTAGACATCTAGTATTCAAAAATGTTCTCTACTTTACAAGGCCTACATTGAATATTGTTTTCTTATCATTCTTTGTATCTCAATTCCAGTCTTGTTTCTTCTTTACTCCTAGAAGAGTGAGCAAAGAGATACAAAGAAAGGACAAAATTTGGAGTGAAGAAAAAAAGAAAACTCTGAAGTGATTCACCAAAACACAATAAAAGGTCCTCACTGATAGTCTACATATAAGGAGTGACGGCATCTCTGTGCCTTGGCACCCAAAAGAATTAAGGCCAAAGGCAAAAAAGAAAAGCAAAGGTCTTATGGAATTACTTTCTATAATGAAGTGTCAAGTGAAAAAGAGAAAGTCCAACAGAAAATAGGACAGATACTGAGCAGTACTTCTCCAAGTGGGAAGTGATGTTGTAGCATGTTAGTTACCTGAGGGGGAGCAAATAGAGGAAGACAGGTCCCTTTTTCTATTTATTCTTTTTCTTGCTCTTATAAGAAAATTAGGTTCTATTATTTTAAAAAAATAATAATAATCTATTTTTAGTACCCAAGTTTCAGAAGAAAATAGTAAGTGAAAGAAGGCAAATCTCCAGTAAAGCCATGGACCTAATAACTTCCATAGCTGTGACCCCCAAACCTATTTCTAATAAAGCAAGCGTTGGCAGAGCTAAAGCCTCAAGGGGATTAAGTTTGGATGCTCCGGGCCCTGCTGATAGAGACAGTAAACAGACTATATGGTAGAGGTCAGTAACTTTCAACACATATCTAATAACTGAGTCTAGAAAGAGAAAAAAAAAAAAAACCCTCAGCTTCCCCCTTTTGGCAGAAAGCTTTACTTTTCTACATTTTAAAATGACTTACAGTTCATATGGTTTCCAGACCTGCTCTCCAGAAGCAAGGGCACAGTTCCATGCCTGGGTCTCTCAGCTCTCCACATGTGATTTACCAGGCAGCCAGCCAGATGAATATTTGATTTGAAAATGAAGCCATAAATTTAGCAGTGTGAAGGGGGAAAGTGTGCCTGAATGCAAATGTCTGGAAAAGGGCAAGCTAACCAGACGAGGCAAACTGGGTTAACAGGATTCATTAGCAGGCAATTCACAAAGTCCTGCTGGAGGGCAACATCAGATGCAGACACAAGGAAACCCATCTCCACATCCTCATCCCCAGTGTTGAGAGCGGCCAGGGATCCCCCATTTTTGTTTTTCTGACATGCTGCAACCTGGGGACAGCTGAGAAGCAAACAGTAAGCATTGCTTCAAATGCTTCCTGGAGCTCTGCTAATTCAGAAATGAAGCCCAGATGGACCAAAGCCTCTCCCTTTCTTTAATGTCAAACACAGTCTCAGGCACCTTAAAGTACAGCAACATCAGGGAGACTCCAAATAACACAAGGCATTTGGGTTAAAGATTGGTCTGACATCCAATGACCCCACAGCAGACACCATTCTCCAGTGGCGATGACAGCAGACAATGATGTGCACAGAATATGCAATATGTGGATACCCCACTTTCCCATATTAGTTGCAGGGAAGAAGAAGGATAGGGAATACTAAAAAGATATTCTGATCTTGCCTCAAAGTGAGCTGTTTAATTTAAATGCATTTAGTTCATCCATCACATAATTCAGTTCAGTTCAGCCGCTCAGTCGTGTCCAACTCTTTGCGACCCCGTGAATCGCAGCACGCCAGGCCTCCCTGTCCATCACCAACTCCCGGAGTCTACCCAAACCCATGTCCATCGAGTCAGTGATGCCATCCAGCCATCTCATCCTCTGTCGTCCCCTCCTCCTCCAGCCCCCAATCCTTCTCAGCATTAGGGTCTTTTCCAATGAGTCAACTCTTCACATGAGGTGGCCAAAGTATTGGAGTTTCAGCTTCAGCATCAGTCCTTCCAATGAACACCCAGGACTGATCCCCTTTAGGATGGACTGGTTGGATCATCACATGATTATTGAGTCTCAACTCCATGCAGGATGCTGCTTAGTCAGGTGATGCAAATACAGAGACTGTCTCAGCCTCCAGTAACTTAAACTGACATGACAAACAAGCAGAGCAGGACAACTCCCCTCTCCCACATCTATCATGACCCCCTTCCACTGGCTTTTCCTCCATGCAACAAACATGCACTTTTCCAAAAGCAAATCCTTCCACATATTCTCTCTGTTTTTAGGAAAACACTCAAACTCTCAATGTGGTCTTCAAGGCCCTTCAGGCTCTGACTTTGGACCATTTTTCCAGCCTCGCTTTACACTGCTTTTCTCTCAGTCTTGCCCTTTGCGCGTCTGACATGATCACATCCTCCTTTCCACCACAGGGCCTTTGTACATGCTGATCCCTCTGTCTGTAATTCTCCTCCTTATCCCATCACCCCACCCCTCATCTAATTAACTCCTAGTTGTCATAAGCTCTCAGCTTAAATTTACTACTTTTGCCAAGAGCCCTTTTCTAAACTTCCATACCTCTGTCCACTCCCCCTGCCACACACACCCAAAAAAACCCATTCTTCAGAATCATACATTTCCTCAGCAGCACCCGCCTTGGCTCATAATTACACACCACTTAGCGTGACTGCAGTGGTTCTCCCTTATCTGTGGTTTTAGTTTCTGCAGTTTTAGTTACTGGCAGCCAGCCACAGTCTGAAAACATCAAATGGAAAATTTCTGAAAAAATTCATAAGTTTTAAATCGTGCACTGTTCTGAGTAGCATGAAGAAATCTTGCTCTGTCCTGCTCCATCCTACCTGGGACATCAACCAGGCCTTTGTTCAGTGTACCCCACCCGTTAGTCACTTAGTAGCCACCTAGGTTATCAGATCATTGTCACAGCATTGCAGTGCTTGTGTTCAAGTAATCCTTACTTTACGTAATAATGGTTCCTAAGCATGGGAATAGTGATGCTGGCAATTCAGACATTTTCTTACTGTGCCTAGTTTTAAAATTTTGTCATAATTATTATGTATGTGTGGGAAAAAACATAGCATATATAGGGTTTGGTACTGTCCATGATTTCAGGCAGCCATGGGGGAGAGGGGGTGGTCCTAGATAAGGCTTCCCTCATAGCTCAGTCAGTAAAGAATCTGTCTGCAATTCAGGAGACCCGGGTTCGATTCCTGGATTGGGAAGATCCTCTGGAGAAGGAAATGGCAATCCACTCCAGTATTCTTACCTGGAGAATCCCATGGACAGAGGAGCCTGGCAGGCTACAGTCCATGGGGTCCAAGAGTCACACACGACTTAGCAACTAAACCACCACCACTGTATTTTATTAAGTCCACCCTTCCCACTAGATACTGTCTTTATGGTTGGAGAGACCATATCTACTGGGGTTCACTCAATTTCTGGTACCTAACAGTAACTGATGTAATAAGCATCAAAAATACAAATAAATCAAATGTAAGAAGACCATCATGACACTATGTGCTGTAATAGAGACAAGCAGGATTTGGGAGCATCTGGTCAAGGCATTAACCCTGGGAACATCATGCTCTGAACTGTTTTCTGACACTTCATGCTACACTTTCTCCCATTTGGAATACAATATTCTCATTGTTGGAAGATGCTATGGTTAAAATCCCTTTCTTCTTTCCCTAATATATTCTGTAACTTACTCTCACACCTAACTTTCCTCTCCCATCATCATATTTATTCCCATTATATTCATCCTTACATTTCCAGTCTCCCATTTTGTGTTAAGTCTTTTTATACTGACTTCACTTTTAAGATCTTCACCATCACCACAAAGATGAAGAGGATCACAGAGCCTTAGTCCTAAGGGCTGGAAAGGACCTTGACTATCTGACCCAATGGTACTCAAACTTCAACATGCATAAGAATCCCATAAGGTGCTAGCAGAGTCCTCTCCCAGACTCAGAGATTTTGATTCAGGAGGTCTGGTAAAAGCAGTCCTCAGATCTCACTGAGAGAAGTACTATATATGTCCAGAAATGCTTGTGCTGGCCCCTCAGGGGCCACCACAGAGGGTAAGAAGGCAGCTGAGGACCCCAGCTATACTTGTATATATTCTATACACTGGACTTCTATATAAGATTTCATTTGAAAGGGATCTTCTGGTTGGAAAAAGTTTTTAAATCACTGATATCCACTCTCTTGTTTTATAGATGAGAAAATTGAAGTCCTTGGTCCTTAGTCACACAGCAAATTAGTGACAAGGCAGAAATAAGACATCAGCTTCCTGACACTAGACTGGTGGACTGTCCCTGATAACCACACTCCTGTGTCATTCAATACTCCTATGATGAGATGTCTATACATGACAATGACAGTCACAGATGGACCACGTTTCACCAAAGCAGGTAGTTTCACACATGAGAGAATGGATTCATGCTAATTCATCTATCTGTATTTTTCATCCAGCATGTTCTCAGGCTCCAGGTGTTAGTCACCTTTATGACCTGTACATGCTCAGCCGTTCAGTCAGTTGCAAAGCTGACTCTTTGCAAACGTATGGACTGCAGTCTGCCAGGCGCCACTGTGCATGGGATTTTCCAGGCAAGAATACTGGAATGGGTTGCCATTTCCTCCTCCAGGGTATCTTCCCAACCCAGGGATCAAATTCACATCTCTTACATCTCCTACATTGGCAGGCAGGCTCTTTACCACTTAGCCACCTGGTAGGCCCTTCATGACCTGGACCCTTCCCTAATTCTCTACTGTCAATTTTTCCATGATTTATCCTGAGACAATGGTATCTCTGCTACTAGCCTCCCAAAACTTGGGTAAAGATCCTCCCATGTGTGTTCTCCAGTTCTGTGGCCATTACTGAGTTTTCCAAATTTACTGGCATACTGAGTGCAACACTTTCACAACATCATATTTTAGGATTTTAAATAGCTCAGTTGGAATTTCATCACCTCCACTAGCTTTCTTCGTAGTAATGCTTCCTAAGGCCCACTTGATTTCACGCGCCAGGATGTCTGGTAATGAGTGACCACACCATCATGATTATCCAGGTCACTAAGAACTTTTTGTACAATTCTTCTCTGTTTTCTTGCCACCTCTTCTTAATATCTTCTGCTTCTGTTAGGTCCATACCATTTCTGTCCTTTATTGTGTGCATCTTTGCATAATATGTTCCCTTGGTATCTCTAATTTTCTTGAAGAGATATCTAGTCTTTCCCATTCTGTTATTTTTCCTCTATTTCTTCGCATGATCACTGAGGAAGGCTTTTTTATATCTCCTTGCTCTGCATTCAAATGAGTATGTTTTTCCTTTTCTCCTTTGCCTTTAGCTTCTCTTCTTTTCTCAGCTATTTGTAAGGCCTCCTCAGACAACCATTTTGCCTTTTTGCATTTCTTTTTCCTGGGGATGCTCTTGATCCCTGTCTCCTGTACAACGTCATGAACCTCCGTGCATAGTTCTCCAGGCACTCTGTCTATGAGATCTAACCCCTTGAATCTATTTCTCACTTCCACTGTATAATCATAAGGGATTTGATTTAGGTCATTCCTGAATGGTCTAGTGGTTTCCCAACTTTCAATTTAAGTCTGAATTTGGCAAAAAGGAGCTCATGATCTGTGCCACAGTCAGCTCCTGGTCTTGTTTTTGCTGACTGTACAGAGCTTCTCCATCTTTGGCTGCAAAGAATATAATCAATCTGATTTCGGTACTGACCATCTGGTGATGTCCATGTGTAGAGTCTTGTGTTGTTGGAAGAGGGTATTTACTATGACCAGTGCGTTCTCTTGGCAAAACTCTGTTAGCCTTTGGCCTGCTTTGTGACAGAAGAACTATACAAAAAAGATCTTCATGACCTAGATAACCATGATTGTGTGATCACTCACCTAAAGCCAGACATCCTAGAATGCAAAGTCAAGTGGGCGTTAGGAAGCATCACTACAAACAAAGCTAGTGGAAGTGATGGAATTCCAGTTGAGATATTTCAAATCCTAAAAGAGGATGCTGTGAAAGTGCTGCATTCGATATGCCAGCAAATCTGGGAAACTCAGCAGTGACCAGAGGACTGGAAAAGGTCAGTTTCCACTCCAATCCCAAAGAAAAGCAATGCCAAAGAATGTTCAAACTACCGCACAATTGCATTCATTGCACAGGCTAGCAAAGAAATGCTTAAAATTCCCCAAGCCAGGCTTCAACAGTACGTGAACCGTTAACTTCCAGATGTTCAACATGAATTTTGAAACGTCAGAGGAACCAAAGATCAAATTGCAAACATCTGTTGGATCATCGAAAAAGCACGAGACTTCCAGAAAAACATCTACTTCTATTTTACTGATTATGCCAAAGCATTTGACTGTGCGGATCACAACAAACTGTGGAAAATTCTGAACGAGACAGGAATACCAGACCAGCTGACCTGCCTGATGATAAATCTGTATGCAGGTCAAGAAGCAACAGTTAGAACTGGACATGGAACAACAGACTGATTCCAAATCGGGAAAGAAGTATGTCAAAGCTATATTTTGTCACCTTGCTTATTTAATTTATATGCAGAGTACATCATGAGAAACGCTGGGAGGGCTGAAGCACAAGCTGGAATCAAGATTGCTGCAAGAAATATGAATAATCTCAGATATGCAGATGACACCACCCTGATGACAGAAAGTGAAGAACTAAAGAGCCTCTTGATGAAAGTAAAAGAGGAGAGTGAAAAAGCTGGCTTAAAACTCAAAATTCAAAAAACAAAGATCATGACATCCAGTCCCATCACTTCATGGCAAACAGATGGGGAAACAATGGAAACAGTGAGAGACTATTTTCTTGGGCTCCAAAATCACTGCAGATGGTGACTGCAGCCATAAAATTAAAAGACACTTGCTCCTTGGAAAAGAAGTTATGACCAACCTAGACAGCATATTAAAAAGCAGAGACATTACTTTTCCAACAAAGGTCCATCTAGTCAAAGCTATTATTTTTCCCACAGTCATGTACAGATCCGAGAGTTAGACTATAAAGAAAGCTGAGCGCAGAAGAATTTATGTTTTTGAACTATGGTGTTAGAGAAGACTCTTGAGAGCCTCTTGGAATGCAAGAAGATCCAACCAGCCCATCCTAAAGGAAATCAGTCCTGACTATTCATTGGAAGGACTGATGGTGAAACTGAAACTCCAATACTTTGGCCACCTGATGCGAAGAGCTGACTCATTGGAAAAGACTCTGATGCTGGGCAAGATTGAAGGCGGGAGGAGAAGGGGACGACAGAGGATGAGGTGGTTGGATGGCATCACCAACTCGATGGACATGAGTTTGAGTAAGCTCCAGGAGCTAGTAATGGACAGGGAAACCTAGCGTGCTGCAGTCCATGGGGTCGCAAAGAGTCTGACACGACTGAGCGACTGAACTGATACTGAACTGATCTTTGCATGAAATGTTCCCTTGGTATCTCTAATTTTCTGGATGATCTCTAATCATTTCCATTCTATTATTTTCCTCTATTACTTTGCATTGTTCACTTAAGAAGTCTTTCTTATCTCTCCTCAATATTCTTTAGAACTCTGCATTCAGCTGTCTATGTCTTTTCTTTTCTCCTTTGTCTTTCACTTATCTTCTTTTCTCAGCTGTTTGTAAGACCTCCTCAGATAACCATTTTGCCTTCTTTTTTTTTAATTTTAATTACCCTATTTTTTTCCCATTTATTTTTATTAGTTGGAGGCTAATTACTTTACAATATTGTAGTAGTTTTTGCTATACATTGACATGAATCAGCCATGGATTTACATGTGTTCCCCATCCTGATCTCCCCTCCTGCCTCCCTCTCCATCCCATCCCTCTGGGTCTTCCCAGTGCACCAGCCCTGAGCACTTGTCTCATGCATCCAGCCTGGGCTGGTGATCTGTTTCACCCTTGATAGTATACTTGTTTCAATGCTGTTCTCTCAGAACACCCTACCCTCGCCTTCTCCCAGAGTCTAAAAGTCTGTTCTGTACACCTGTGTCTCTTTTTCTGTTTTGTATATAGGGTTATCGTTACCATCTTTTTAAATTCCATATATATGTGTTAGTGTACTGTATTGGTCTTTATCTTTCTGGCTTACTTCACTCTGTATAATGGGCTCCAGTTTCATCCATCTCATTAGAACTGATTCAAATGAATTCTTTTTAATGGCTGAGTAATATTCCATTGTGTACATGTACCACAGCTTTCTTATCCATTCGTCTGCTGATGGGCATCTAGGTTGCTTCCACGTACTGGCTATTATGAACAGTGTTGTGATGAACATTGGGGTACACGTGTCTCTTTCAGATCTGGTTTCCTCGGTGTGTATGCCCAGGAGTGGGATTGCTGGGTCATATGGCGGTTCTATTTCCAGTTTTTTAAGGAATCTCCACATTGTTCTCCATAGTGGCTGTACTAGTTTGCATTCCCACCAACAGTGTAAGAGGGTTGGGATGGTTTTCGTCACCACCTCCTGTACAATGTTACAAATCTCCACCCATAGTTTTTCAGGCACTTTGGGTGCAGCACTCAATATGGCAACAAATTTGGAAAACTCAGCAATGGCCACAGGACTGGAAAAGGTCAGTTTTCATTCCAATCCCAAAGAATATTGGGCAATGCCAAAGAATATTCAAACTACCATACAACTGCACTCATTTCAGTTGCTAACAAAGAAAGGCTCAAAATCTTTCAAACTAGGCTTCAACAGTACATGAACCGAGAATGTCCAGATGTTCAAGCTGCATTTAGAAAAGGCAGAGGAACAAAAGATCAAATTGCCAACATCTGCTGGATCATCAAAAAAGCAAAAGAATTCCAGAAAAACATCTACTTCTGCTTCATTGACTATGCTAAAGACTTTGACTGTGTGGATCACAACAAAATGTGGAAAATTCTTAAAGGGATGGAAATACCCGACCACTTTACCTGTCTCCTGAGAAACCTGTATGCAGATCAAGAAGCAATAGTTAGAACCAGACACAGAACAATGGATTGGTTCCAAATTGGAAAAGGAGTATAATAAGGCTGTCACCCTGCTTATGCAGAGCACATCAGGTGAAATACCAGGCTAGATGAATCACAACCTAGAATCAAGACTGCTGGGAAAGATATCAACAACCTCAAATATGCAGATGACACCACACTAATGGCAGAAAGCAAAGAGGAACTAAAGAGCCTCCTGATGAAGGTGAAAGAGAAGAGTGAAAAAGCTGGCTGAAAACTCAACATTCAAAAAACTGAGATCATGGCATCTGGCCTTATCACTTCAGGGCAAACAGATATGGAAACAGTGGAAGATTTTACTTTCTTGGACTCCAAAATCACTGCAGACTATGATTTTAAAAGACGCTTGTTCCTTAGAAGAAAAGCTACGATGAACCTACACAGAATATTATGAAGCAGAGACATCACTTTGCCAACAAAAGTCTGTATAGTCAAAGTTATGGTTTTTCTGGTAGTTGTGTACAGATGTGAGAGTTGGACCATAAACAAGAGTGAGTGCCAAAGAATTGATGCTTTCAAACTGTGGTGCTGGAGAAGACTCCTAGGAGTCCCTTAGAGAGCAAGGAGATCAAACCAGTCAATGCGAAAGGAAATCAACCCTGCATATTCACTGGAAGGACTGATGCTGAAGTGGTCAATACTTTGGCCACCTGATGCCAAGAGCTGGCCCATTGGAAAAGAAACTGATTTTTGGAAAGATTGAGGGCGGGAGGAGAAGGGGGTGACCAAAGATGAGACAGCTGGATGGCATCACCAACTCAATGGACATGAGTTTAAGCAAACTTGGGAAAGTGAAGGACAGGGAAGCAAGCATGGCATGCTGCACTCCATGGGGTTGCAGGGTCGGATACAACTTAGCGACTCAAAAACAATGCATATTCTCCCAGAGCACATCATGCTTCCTTTTATCATGGCACCTACTGCTGTAAAATAATAGTCTGTTTGTCCACCTTTTCCTCTGGACTCTAGGGAAAGAACATGGTTCTTAATAATCCCTGTATCCCTAGTGTTAGCATAGTGGCTGGTACAGAGGTGTTACATAAACGTAGATTTAATGATAGATAGGTGAGTAGTAAACATGAATTCCTGCCACTACTCTCAAGGCTCCTGTAAAATGTCTACTTCTTATCTCTGATGAGGCCCAGGAGTGTGTTGATTGACACACAGAGAAAATTAGATCTAAATGAAACATCTCCTGTTGCCAACACAGTCCCCTTCAATCTTCACTGTAGTCTATGCATTCTCCTTCACAAAGCCCTCTCTAATCTCTCCATTTCTCAATGCTTTACTTTTCTTCTTTACCCCTGGAACACCCCCATACTGGGCTTAACACTGGAAATTAGTCAAGTTTAAAACCCAATATTTATTTTGAATTAATGTGTACTTTTCTAAAGCTTGGGCTTCCCTGGTGGCTCAGAGGATAAAGTGTCTGCCTGCAATGCAGGAGACCCGGGTTCAATCCCTGGGTTGGGAAGATCTCCTAGAGAAGGAAATGGCACCCCATTCCAGTACTCTTGCCTGGAAAATCCCATGGACAGAGGAGCCTGGCAGGCTACAGTCCATGGGGTCTCAAAGAGTCGGACATGACTGAGTGACTTCACTTTCTTTCACTTTCTTTTCTAAAGCTTAGAGAAAGTACACTTTTCGCACATACATTCTTCATTAAAAATGCTAACAATTTCTTTCACATCTTTAAAAACTATTCTTTCCCCATCATCCGAGTCAATTCCTTCTGAAATGTTCAGCATCACAATCTTAATTACACTTCCCTTTCTTCCTACCATTAGGAACTAGTCCACAATGCCCCAGTCAGAGTTTTTCTTTTCATGGGTTGCTGACAATATCACTCTTACAGCCCTCAAATTCTCAGATGCTTTTGAGTCTTTAATTCTAATTTAGAGATTATTACTCTTACTTCTATTCACACTGACCTCTCTTTTTCCTGTCACTATTATAAATCTATTCCTTGCCAGAAACCAAGAAAGACTTTTTTAAATTCCTAACGTGGAATAAGGAACTAGATCTTGGTTTTTGAGAATACTGTTCAAATTTAAAGGTGGTTTAATATTCCCTGAATTACAGCTTTAAGGCCCCATTTCCACCCAGGCTCCCAAGTCCTACTGAGGTTTTCTGTCACTTGGCATCAGTTTGTCTGTATACTGACAAAAAATTTAGAAAGCTGCACACTCCTAATGAGATGAGTTGTTTTGTTCACTCACCTTACCTGTGAGTAAAAACAATGAAATGTGAGTGTATCCTAGCAATTCTAGAGATAAACCTATTACATACAGTATATGCATGAATGTATTTTATTGGGAGCAGAAATTATCTTTTATTTAACTCTGCATCCCCAGCACATAGCATTCTGCCTGACACACAGTAGGGTTTAATAAATGCCTCAGTGAAAAGAAAAAATTAACAAATAAAGAGCATACAACCTCTGATTAAAAGCTAAAAAACAGTGAGCATTCGTTTCCTAAGTCCGCTGTAACAGTGGACCACAAAGTGGGTCTTAAAACAGTAAATTGTTGCTCTCTCACAGTTCCACAGGCTAGAAGTCCAAAATCAAGGGGTATGCACAGTGCTGCTCTCCCTACATGCTCTAGAGAAAGGATGTGTTCCATGCCTCTCCCCCAGCTCCCAATAGCCTCAGGCATCCTTGATTTGGGGCTCTACAGCTCCAATCTCGGCCTCCATCCTCACCTTATCTTTTTGTCTATCTTCTTCCCTGCTCTTCTCTTATACACTTGTGATTGGATTACCAGGATGATCTCATCTCAAGATTCTTAATTATATAGGCAAAGACTCTTTATCCAAATAAGATCACATACACAGTTTCCAGTGGATCTAGCTTTTGGGGTGAGGGGAGCACCATTCAAGCCATGACAATAAGGTATAGTATGATCGCAATTATTTTTTAAATAGATAGTATGTGGAATAGAAAGAGAAAAGAAGAGGAGAAAACAAAGATACTCAGATGTAAGAGAAAAGGGAGCAATAAAATGCCTTCACAAGTTCATTGCAGTTAACACTGATCTGGATAGTGGAATCAAGAGAAATATCTATCCTCTCTTTATACTCTTTTTAAGTTGTCTTCATTTTCTACCCACAAAAGACAGATAATATATCAATCTAAAATGCATGGGAGAAGTGAACACATTGAGATTAATCTCAGAAGATTTAAAGCAAAATGCCCTTGTGGTAGAAATGTACACAGTTAATCAACAAATGCTGTCAGAATTTTTCCTGGGTTTGGTTTAGACAAACCAGTGGGCTCTGACTGAAGCCAAATTTACTTACTATAATAATATGATCTCTTTTAGCTTTCAGATTTTATCTTAAGAAGGCTTTACATTATTAAAATTAATGTTCTGACATTTCCAAGGCCTTTGTGATTTAGATTTATGTTTGTTTTTTCAAAAGAAATTCTAGATATCTCCTCATGACAACAGAGAAGTGATGCATAAACCTATTTTTTAAAAAAGAGAAGCAAGTTTTAAATGTTACATAGAATGTGGTGTATTTTTAGCTTCCATTGTCATCTCAGATAAAGTGGGTACTAGCTACAGAAGAGCCTGATATTTTGTGAGCAGCTGCAACAAAGTTTGTGTTCAGAGCCAAGGAAGAACCAAACTAGTTTGAGTAATAAAAGGGAGATAAATATGAGAAGCCCCAGAACTGAGAGAAGGAGACTGGAGTCAGCTATACTGAGCATTGGATGGGGCAAGGAGAAATGATACAGGCCAACAGCCAAGAAAGAGAACTCAGGACGAAAAATGTTAAAATGCAATTTCACATTGTTTGCTATGGAGTTTGAGAAATAAACTTCCTCGTTTATACCCCCTCCAAAATCTTCATTCAACTTTACCTTGCTCTCTAATGTTTTCATCTACAGGAGCAGGGGGTTCTTCAAGGGAGTTTTAAGAGGGAAAAAAAGTGGCTAACATCTGGATTATATAAACTTTAAAAAGCAATTAGGAGAGGCCTCTGAAAAAAAGCCCATGTGCAGAGTTTTGAAAGTGCTATAATTTCCTGTTATTTCAAGATGTACCTCATTTAGGTAAATAGTCACCATTTAGAAATTCAACACTTAAAAAATTGTATTCATTCAATATAATTGATTACAATGGAAAAATCATTTATAAGAACTACAACATCACAGCTTACATACAAAAATCAGTATAGTCCATCTGCAAAACTGACATGTAGAATCGCCCATGAAATGATCAGTCTAAGAGTTAAACTGAAATTAATTTGAGGGTGAAACTCCTTGAAACTATTCTTTTACTCTGAGTTAGCAGTGTGATCTAAAATTAAATCAATTTTAAACCATTTCCACTGAGTCCAAAAAGCACTGAGACTGCTCCCACTAGCTTGTTTTTTAATTCATTGTCATTTAAGCCCATAATAGTGTGTTTTATTAACATAGTTTTAAAAACAGAAGAATCAATATTTTTCACGTCAAATTTTCCTTCCCAATATGCAGAGCTATTCATATAGACCCTGAATAGCTGTCCCCTAGACCCAGTAGTGCCATTATAACATAAATTATCTACAATGGGCTCGAGGGTTTTAATAACACTGAAACTCGGTGCTCTGTCTTGTGTTCAACACAGAAGTTTCCACTCTGGTTGCAAACCATGGGCCCTGATGAAGAAAAGATAACTCAATGCAGAGTTCATCCATTCTCCCATGAAATGAATAGAATTCCAGAACCTTGCATGTTCCCACTCACCCAATTACAAGCAGCACACAGACACACTAAATATGCATCAGCTTCAGATTCATTAAGTTCATTGACCTCACTTAGTTTTTGTTAAGGAAGCTCAAGGGCAAAAAGAGCGTATTTAATAAGAAATAATAATCCGCTCTTACCCAAGACTGACATTTTGGATCATAATCCAACAAAGGATGATGACATATGTGAATTACCCCCTCCTGAGTCAGTTATTGCCAAGAATTCAACAGCAAATGATAGATCTTTTCACCACAGGTCTGCTGCTGCTACTACTAAGTCGCTTCAGTCGTGTCCGACTCTGTGCGACCCCACAGACGGCAGCCCACGAGGCTCCTCTGTCCCTGGGATTCTCCAGGCAAGAATACTGGAGTGGGTTGCCATTTCCTTCTCCAATGCATGCATACATGCTAAGTCGCTTCAGTCCTGTCCAACTCTGTGCGACCCTATGGACAGCAGCCCAACAGGCTCTTCTGTCCACTGGATTCTCTAGGCAAGAATAATGGAGTAGGTTGCCGTTTCCTTCTCCAGACCATAGGTCTACATACCTCTAATCTGGCAGTACAAATATGGGAAGAGTTCCTTCCTAGCTGCCTAAAGGATCTGCTAGCCTTCTGAATCACTATCCAAATTTCCTCAAGGAACTCTGCAAACCAAAACTGAGGCATATGAGTGCCATATAGCTCATAATTGCAATATAAAACTTATATTCAAACCATTTCAAATTATTGATGTTTGGGGATTTACATGTGTCACTAACACATTTTTTAAAGCAGAATATTCTGGAGCTTTTTTTCATGTTGTACTGTGATTAAGAAAAGATAAACTTGAAATTTGATGGCGGTGGTCTGACAGGAAACCCTTGTTTCAGGAAACTCCCATGTGTGGTAGAACTGAAACCTCCCACACTTTGGTCAACATACCCAACCTGGTCCTGCTCACACTTAAACCCGGGATACTCTGACAAAAGTTACTATCAGTGGACTGAGTAATAATCCTTCAAGTTTCAATTACTTAATATAGGAAATAACAGGTTCAGGGTAACCATTCTAGATGGATTTGGTAAATACATCACAAAACCCAGTCTTATGGAAAAGGGTAACTATCAATTTAGAAAGATCAAGAAACTATACTTTAAAATTAAAAACAGAGTAAATATCAAGCAGTGAGGAAATGGTTATGTAAGTTATAAGATATGAATTCAAAGGAATACAGTCTTTAAAAATGCAACACTTAGAGAAGCTCAACAGGGAGGTGGTACATATATAATTATGGCTGATCTGTGTTGCTATATAGCTGAAACCAACAAAACATTGTAATGTTTCCCCAATTAAAAGTAAATTTTAAAAAATGCAACCCTTAAAAATTACATATATAAAAATAGAGATTTGGAAAATGGTAATGACATGGTGTTAAGTAAAAACAAGAGTAAAAACACACATATATACACAATTATGAAAAATCTTGAGATAGAAGAAAAAAACAGAAAGGAAATATAGGAAAATAGTAACAATAATTACTTTTGGATAGTGGAAGCATGAATGTTATTTTCTCCCGTCTACTTTTTTCTACCTCCCAAATTTCTCTTCGTAAACATATGCTATTTTTATAACAGGAAAAAATACCAAATGAAAGAAAAAGAAAGGAAATTTTCTCTTCTAATATCCAATGGGAGATATCAAACTAGAAAATTTGATTAAACAAGGAGAAAATTTACTCCTACTGAATTAATACATTTGTTTTCATAATTATGCAGCATATCTAGGAATATCAGCCTTGAAGAGGGAAGACAATACTCTGCAGTACAGAAAGCCCTTGTCTTTCCCTAAAAATACTCAATTTCAAATGAAAAATGATTGAAGAAGATTGACAGGAGGAATTCTGTGAAAGAGCTTGGGAGATTTAAGCCAAGTGTGCCAAAGCTCAGGAAAATAAAAAGTGGAATGTGTTACATAAAAAGTTGATGGGCAAGAACAAACTGATATCTAGAGGAGTCAGGGAAGTGTCCCACCTGAAGGAGGGCAGGGCCAGCTCAGATTGTCCCAGTACAGAAGTGTAAATTCAGAAGATGCTAGGTAAGTAACAAATACTAAGAAAAAGTAACACTGACTCAATTTGTTCATAGTAATACAAACCACCAGGCCAACAGCCAGCCAAAGCAAAAAGAGAGAATCCTGAGTTGAGAACCCAGAAGGTATCATGGCAGAGAGTTCATTTTCCTCTTTGCTGTTTTCTCATCTTAACCAAGAGCAGTGCCACCCAATAGAAATAGAATGCCAACCACAAATGTGGGCCACAAAGGTAATCTTAAATTTTCTAGTAGCCACATTCAAAAAAGTTTTTCAGAAGGTACATTAATTTTAATGTTATATTTAACCCAGTGTATACAAAATATAACTTCAAAAAGTAATTTAAAACAAATTATTAATGATACGTCTTACATTCTCTTTTTGGTACTAAGTCATTGAAACCTGGCATACACAATGTACTTAACAACGCATCTGAATTTGAGCCAGCCTCATTTCAAGTGCCCAGGAGCCCATGAAGCTAGCGGCTATCTAACTGGATAGCAGACTTCCATACTCCTTTCCTTGTCCCAAACCCATACGACTAGAAATGTTGATGGGACAGGACAAAAATTGGAAGCTGCATAAATACATGAAAGTCAAGAAACAATTCAGCGCTGAAGACAATACATGTAACAGGAAAGAAAGAAAAGATGAAAATGAGGAAAATTTAAATTTCTGAAAGAAAAGCTAGTAGAGTATAATCATTGATTGGCCATATGTTTGAATAAAACTGTGAGCCTTACTACAAGAAAATGTAAATCAGCATTACAGAGTTATTCTTTTGTGAGGCTCAGATAGTAAAGAATCCGCCTGCAATGCAGGAGACCCAGGCTTGATCCCTGGGTCAGGAAGATCCCCTGGAGAAGGGAATGGCAACCCACTCCAGTATTCTTGCCTGGGGAGTTCCATGGACAGAGGAGCCTGGTGGGCTACAGTTCATGGGGTTACAAAAGTCAGACACAACTGAGCGAATAACACTTTCACTTTCATATAAAAAGTTATACTATCATTTTAAAAAATCAATGAAATTCTTTCACTTGGATGTCTTTTACAATTTGAGAGATACAGGCATAGAGATAGAAGTGTGGATTAAAAAATGGCCTTGCCTAGAGGTTCTTGATGTGTCTGCATAGTAGAATCACCGTGGAAACTTGAAAACAAAACAAAACAAAACACCAAGGCCTCCCTTGCAAGCCACTCATTTACTTGCTCTGGGACTGGGTGGGGCACAGATACAACACACAGCCCAAGCTGAGCAGTGCTAGATGGAATGACCTCTGTGGAAACCTTCAGACTGGTTCACACAGCCTGGGTGTTTCTATGGTGGCAACTGGCCCAGGATGTTAGCATGCCCTGAAGAACCCTCATGAGAAACACTGAGTGTCTCCTGATATGTATTTCAAGAGGAAGAGGTAGAGTCAGCAGACGGCATTCATAACCTGGAAGAGAACGTTTACTTCCCATACATCAGACACAGCAATTTCTACAACATGGAATCATTCACTCCTGCCTAGTTTTAACACTAAAGTCGCCACAAGATTTTCTCAAAGGTTAATTGAACACCTATTTCTTAAGCACTTTCACATATTATAACAAACTACAGATGCAGAAGATTGGTCCTGACTGGAAAGGAACATAAGTAACAAAATCAAAAACATGAAATTGAAAAGGAAGTTTATAAAGAAAGAATCTTGTCTCCCTAATTATTGTGTGGCTTAGGTTAATAATGTTCATTAGCTTGCCCCATGCTAAGAATGTAGAGAAGTAATGCTCCAGGCACTAAAAGTAAGGATATATATGCTTATTCACATACATATTATATTTAGATAAACTATATATATTGTGTGTGTTAGTCGCTCAGTTGTGTCCAACTCTTTGAGACCTCATGGACTGTAGCCCGCCAGGCTCCTCTGTCTGTGGCATTCTCCAGGCAAGAATACTGGAGTGGATTGCCATTCCCTTCTCCAGGGGATCTTCCCAACCCAGGGATCAAACCTAGGTATCCTGCATTGCAGGCAGATTCTTTACCTTCTGAGCCACCAGAGAAGCCCACGAAACCATATGTATATACATATACGTAAACTAGACTTCTAATCACTCATGACATAATACAAAAATGTAGGCTTTGTGGTCTGACTACATCATCTCTATTTTATATGTAGTTTATATTATTATGTTTATATTTCTATAATTATATGCAAAGCCCTTCAGATGCAAAATAAATAGAGAAGATGTGATCTGACCACAAAGTCTACATTTACACATCATGTTGTGAGTGGTTAGAAGTCTAATTTAGGCTCTTACTTGCCATGGAATTGGAGTGGACAAGCCACTCCCTTTCTAGACCTTAATCTCAGCATCTCTAAAAAGAAGCACTATCACCACACCTTGGGGTTTTATCAGAATTAAATGTGGAAGCATGGAGCCCACACATGGTAGTTGTTGATTAAGTATGTGTTGAATCTGAATGTAAATGCCCACCTTCCTCACTTCTGAGAGCAGCAGAAGGGATACCTGAAGGCCAGAAGGAAAATTAATTGTCCCAAATCACATAGCGATCACTTACATAGATCATGTTTTCTGACTGTGCTTTCATCACACCCCCTTCCTCTCAGGGATCTCCTCCCCAAGACTGACCATGCCTCCCCTCCCTCCAGGACAAGCTGATGATACCTCCCATGCCCTAGTATGAACCTCAAGTTCAAGCCTTCTGCCAGAAGCACAAAGGGAAGCCACAGGTGCCTAGCAGTACCCAGCCCAGTGTGACACTCATCTCCAGTGACATCCAGACACCTGTGATTCTCTACAGGCTTTTTACTTTAACCCCGTGTCATGACCCACAGGTGCCTAAGATAGACACCAAAGCACTTTCCTAATATTTTCTGTTAACACTGCCATGGGATTACACATGCATTAACAACTCTTAAGTCAACTTCCCTGAAAGCAGATCCTGAGACGAGGATTCATACACAAAGAATTCATTAGGAAAGCACATCTGAGAGAAAATGGTAATGAAGATGAGAAGCACATGGAAGGGGAAGAAGCCACACAAGGGTATGACTGCAGGCAAAGTCCCACCTTCAGCCTGATCTCAACACGCACTTGCAGTGCAAAGTAAACCTCAGAGCTTATCCAACTCGAGGTAGGGGCACTGCTCTTTCTTACTCTTGCACTAACTGGTCATTGGTTCCAGTAGTCTGAGGGCAGTGCTCTGAAGAAAGTAGCAAGTGCAAGCCCTTTGAAGCAATGCAGACAGCAGCCCAGGGTGAGCCCAGCAACACAGTAGTGGTCTGACACGTCCCTCACAGCATCCTCTACAATCACCAGCTCCAAAGGAGGACTGAGAGCTCCCTGGGCTTTCTCAAATCTAAGCCCATCTGATGTCTCCAACTTTGCAAGTCCCAAAAAGTAAAAAGCCAATCTTGAAAGCCACAGTACATTCTGTGAAGACCACAATCCCAGCCACTGGTATTGGCTAGTAAAGGGACTCTGCAACATTTTACAGATAAAGCTCCTCTGGTAGATTGCCCTCTCAGCAAGAATACTTGTTACTGCTCAGTTTGAAAGTTCAACAGCCACTCAGCCACTGTGCTAGGCTCAAGGGACACAAACATGATCAACAGAGATGGCCTAAAGGAGTTCACAGTAGTAGATAATCTTAAAAATGGAAAATGCAGTGTGATTTTTAACCATATCTTAAAGAATACTCCATTCTCAGGACTGCCCTATGGTCCAGCAGTTAAGAATCCACCTTCCGATGGAGAGGACCCGGATTCGATCACAGGTGGGGGAACTAAGATCCGGTATGCCACAACTAAGACTTGATGCAGCCAAAAATAAATAAATAAATATTCTGAAAAAAAAGAACGCTCCATTCTGGATGTGTGCTTCCACCTTCAACTGTACAGAATCAGCAACAGTACTTTTCAAAATGTCACACATATAAAATTACAAAGAGATGCTACCTCAAAAGGAATTGACAAAGAGCTAAATGAAAGCACAAGTAAGCCAGTGCTACTTCTAATAATCATGACAAAGATTATTGTGTGGGACACATGCAACCATCAAGTTTCTGAATATCTATAAGTTACTGGATTACTCCCATGGCCTCCAGGTAGAGGCCTCAATATCTTTCACTGCCCAAATATGGTCACAAAATTTAACTGGTAATTTGAGATTCATTAAAAGATACACTGAAGGCTTT
The DNA here is from genome assembly GCF_019320065.1 of Cervus canadensis. NCBI lineage: Eukaryota > Metazoa > Chordata > Mammalia > Artiodactyla > Cervidae > Cervus > Cervus canadensis. Next base: position 56,075,536 of record NC_057391.1, on the reverse strand, counting down.
AGTTCAAATTCATCATGTAATTGCATATATTTTTAACATATTCCATATGAGATGATAATTCAAAGTAATGAGACTGATTATCAAATGTTCTTTGGGGAATTAGTCAGATCATATTATCAGATCTAATTCCCAGTCAGAACTGCAAGGCTTGAGAAATTCAAGATAGGCAACAGTCCAACTCAAAGCCATACACTACATCAGCTTACAAAAAGTCACCACCTCATAAGAACTTGCTCATCACCACAAAAGTACTCAGGGTCAGGACTAAACTCAAGTCTCTCTGAGTGCGAAACCCAGGCTTTTAAACGCCATGCTATAGTGGCGTTTCAAATTTCAATTCAAAATCTGCTGACACTGGAAACGAACCACATGGTTCCAAGCATCTTTAGGACGTGTCCATGTCACACCAGGATCATACTCTCAAGAGGCTCTGTTTCTATAACTGTGGTTTTAGATTAAGATCATTTTTCTTCACTGTGCATTTAACACCATTTTCTAAAATAATCTAATAAAGGAAAACTATACGTATTCATTGCACTGTAAATAATCAGTCAATATTTTACTTATAGAAAGAGATTACTTTAATCCTACCAGTTATTGTCTAAGCTACCTAGCCCTTCTTGATGTCCATTTCTTGGAATTTTTCCATCTCATGTGATTAATTCATTTTATGATATTCCCTTTAAAAACTACATTCTTCACAGTATCCAAATGCTTCAAAATCATCAGCAGACATGACTGATTGCCAGACTGAAGTACAATGTTATAAATTTTCTTTGCCATATGTTATTATTAGAAAAAATGGGACAAAGAGACTAAGAAACAATGAAATGAAGGTTTAAAATTTACCTTTTTGAAAGTTTTCTGAAGGCATTTTTGCTATTGTTTGTGTGTAAATACACATTTTAAGCCATTTCAGGGTCAAGAACCATTCCCGTATATATTTTTTTATTGATGGATGAATTTTACAGCAATTAAACATCTGTGTTATGGTGGATAATCCATCCTAAACTCAACCATCAAGTTGGTACAAAGTTCTTATCAGTATACTTTATATGTGTTGAAGTCTCTCTAGCAATATTCCCAGAAATTACCAAATCAAATCATTCAAATACTTACTAAACGTCTACTACATAAAAGACATCATATGTGTGCCAGTTCCAAACAGTGTTAGATGGTTAGATCTAGAAATGAAAAAGTAACTATAGCATGTCTGTATTCGACAAAGGAAACCCCAAAGAAATTTATTTGAAGTAGAAGCTGAGCGGGTAGCACAAGCATTTGCTGAACATAAAAGAGAGCGATGAAGATACAAAGGACTTACACTGCAATTTTTAACAAGTTAAAAGGGGGAAGAAACATATATTCAACTAAAAGAGAAAGTCACCAATGATCAAGACCTGCTTGATGACCAGAAATCTTAAAAGTAACTTAAAAAATGTATTTCTTACTTGCTGTCGATGAGCACTTCAGATTGCCGATTATTCACCTGATTATCACTCTTGTGGCGAAACTGAAAATCAAAGCGTTTGTGAAAAGATATATTAAATCAGTGCTCTGTGGTGACCTAAATGGGAAAGAAATCCCAAAAAGAGGGGATGTATGTATACATATGTACAGCTAATTCACAATGCTGTAGAGCAAAAACTAACACAACATTGTAAAACAAACATACTCCAATAAAAAATTTTTAAAACATATTGTCATACTTTGTCAGCACAAATAGCGACACTGAAAATACTTTGAGTTCATCTGTTTAGAAAACAACATCATCAGTCTAAAATGAGCATGACTTAGGCTTACCTTGGCCACAGCTCCATGTGTTCTAAATTAAGACCCTTCTCACTAAATCTCATTCTGGGTGTCACCAATGGAATAAGTCTGGCCACACGCTCTTGCAATTCCCACACATTTTTAGCTGTCTTCTAAGAAGACAATGTGCCCTTTACTCTGTCACATAGTTCCAGAGAAAACCATACATGAATTTTGATGTCTTCAACAAGGAATGGGGGCTTCCATTTTTCTCACATATGTGCTCAAGACTTTACTGAACATCATCCATTCTGTTTTATGGATTTCTTTGAAGTCAAGCAATTACTTGTAACAACATGTATTCTTATTCTCCAGAAATTCTAATTATTAACAGTGATCTTATGAAATACTGAACATTTAAAACAAAATCAAAATACAATACTGAACCACATTTGGTGTGGATTTATGTTTTTACGCCCAAGTGATCCTATTTCTTATGCTGTATCAGTAATGTAAATATCTTATATTGCTTAGAAGAATCCACACATTATGAGCCTTCTGCTAAACTAGTAAATGAGCAGCCATTCAGATAGGAACAGGCTAAAGTAGAGATAAAATGTTATTTCAATTGATTAGGCTAAATGCACAAATGAAGAGGCGGTAGTATCAGGAGATAAGAAATTTTGATTTCTAGATTTTAATCATCAGGATTATCACTTTTTCCTTAAAAAAAAAAAAACACCTAGCATTGTATTAATATCACAGTATATAAATTGTTTCAATCAGCCCTTCCCCTTTTCAACATCCCTACCAAATCCATCCCATTCTTTCTGTTATGCTATGCTCAGTGCATACAATTACACTGATTGCCATGTATAAGTAAATGAATATTACTAAAGAAAAATGATACTTAGCCTTTGTTAACAGGGAAAGAGTTTTACAACACTGCTAGAAGAGTAAATTAAGTCAACCCATCATTGGCATGCACACTTCTCTCCAGCAATAAGAATGGAAACGTTATTCTGTGAGAATATGTAATCTGAAAGGGGTGGATGTTCTGTTTTTCCCTCCATACCTATACCTCATCCTTCTACACTCTGCCCTGTGCCAGGGGATGCTCATCTACTGAATCCCTGCCTTTTGGCTACTGATTGGGCTTGGGTGGTATTGACAGAAAATCATGGGGTCAGAGGAGAGTAAAATGGGGGTATATATTCCTGGTTTCTACTGAACTGAGTCAGCAGTGGGTGCTTCCTCTATATATAGCCCTCAACTACAGCTCCAGGTCTGAGAACTGCCTCCTCCCTTTGCCCCTTCAGGCCTAGAAGTAGTACTGCCACCTTCATTGCTACCCTAGGTACTTTTCCTCACTCACAACCCTTTTAATAATCCCTTCATTTTTAATCTTTCTCCAATCTTCCCCCATTCCACAGTGACATCTGTTTCCTGCCAAGACTCTAACTGATAAAGATATTATTGTTAAACTAGATATATTATCATAAAAATAAAAAGATATTCAAGCATTCACTATAGAAGAGACAAAAGGAGACTCTATATCTAACCTGAACAAGCTTCCCAGGTGGCACTAGTGGCAAAGAACCCACCTCCCAAGTAGGAGACATAGAGATGCAGGTTTGATCCCTGGGTCAGGTAGATTCCCTAGAGGGGCTGGCAACCCACTCCAGGATTCTTCCCTGGAGAATCCCATGGACAGAGGAGCCTGGTGGGCTACAGTCCATGGGGTCGCAAAGAGTCAGCCACGACTGAAGCAGCTAAGCACACAAATTGCCTAGCTGGCTGGCATCACAGAAAATCACTATAGAGTTCACTGCCTAAAAGCTGAGCGGCCTACTCTCCGGGCTTCAGGATGCTCAGGCTTTTCCAAGGGATCTTGCCATTGACACAGATGGAGCTTGGGAGGACTAGAAACAATTATCACAGGTTCAGGAGATATATAAACCTATCACTCAATGGCATATAGAGAGCTATTGAGGATAGAGTATATGCAGTCACCTAGGGTGAGAATAGAATTTGTCTGGATTTAGAATGCTTGGTTTTCCCAAAACTGTTTTAAATCTGAATTTGAATGACTTCCTTTGGATTATGGAGGTTTCAAAACTCTCTATCATCTTATACCTTGATTATTTACATTAGTTGCTTGACTTTTGAAATTACTTGATTTTGTAATTTCATGCGAAGATGGGCTCAATAAAGGACAGAAATGGTATGGACCTAACAGAAGCAGAAGATATTAAGAAGAGGTGGCAAGAATATACAGAAGAACTATACAAAAAAAGATCTTTACGACCCAGATAATCATAATGGTGTGATCACTCACCTAGAGCCAGACATCCTGGAATATGAAGTCTAGTGAGCCTTAGGAAGTATCACTATGCACAAAGCTAGTGGAGGTGATCGAATTCCAGCTGAGCTATTTCAAATCCTAAAAGATGATGCTGGGAAAGTGCTGCACTCAATATGTCAGCAAATTTGGAAAACTCAGCAGTGGACACAGGACTGGAAAAGGTCAGTTTTCATTCCAATCCCCAAGAAAGGCAATGTCAAAGAATGCTCAAACTACCACACAATTGCACTCATCTCACATGCTAGTAAAGTAATGCTCAAAGTTTTCCAAGCCAGGCTTCAAACAGTATGTGAACCATGAACTTCCAGATGTTTAAGCTGGTTTTAGAAAAGGCAGAGGAACAAATTGCCAACAAATTTCCAACATCCACTGGATCATCGAAAAAGCAAGAAAGTTCCAGAAAAACTTCTATATCCGCTTTATTGACTATGCCAAAGCCTTCGACTGTGTGGATCACAATAACCTGTGGAAAATTCTGAAAGAGATGGGAGTACCAGACCACCTGACCTGCCTCTTGAGAAACCTGTATGCAGGTCAGGAAGCAACAGTTAGAACTGGACATGTAATAACAGACTGATTCCAAATAGGAAAAGGAGTACATCAAGGCTGTATATTGTCACGCTGCTTATTTAAGTTATATGCAGAGTACATCATGAGAAACGCTGGGCTTGATGAAGCACAAGCTGGAATCAAGATTGCTGGGAGGAATATCAATAACCTCAGATATGCAGATGATACCACCCTTATGGCAGAAAGTGAAGAACTAAAGAGCCTCTTGATGAAAGTGAAAGAAAAGAGTGAAAAAGTTGACTTAAAGCTCAACATTCAGAAAACTAAGATCATGGCATCTGGTCCCATCACTTCATGGCAAATAGATGGGGAAACAGTGGAAACAGTGGCTGACTTTATTTTGGGGGGCTCCAAAATCACTGCAGATGGTGATTACAGCCATGAAATTAAAAAACACTTACTCCTTGGAAGGAAAGTTATGACCAACCTAGACAGCATATTAAAAAGCAGAGACATTACTTTGCCAACAAAGGTCTGTCTAGTCAAGGCTATTGTTTTTCCAGTAGTCATGAATGGATGTGAGAGTTGGACTATAAAGAAAACTGAGCGCCAAAGAATGGGTGTTTTTGAACTGTGGTGTTGGAGAAGACTCTTGAGAGTCCCTTGGACTGCAAGGAGATCCAACCAGTCCATCCTAAAGGAGATCAGTCCTGGGTGTTCATTGGAAAGACTGATGTTGAAGTTGAAACTCCAATATTTTGGCCACCTGATGTGAAGAGCTGACTCATTTGAAAAGACTCTGATGTTGGGAAAGATTGAAGGCAGGCAGAGAAGGGGACAACAGAGGATGAGATGGTTAGATGGCATCACTGACTCAATGGACATGAGTTTGGGTAAACTTCGGGAGTTGGTGACAGACAGGGAGGCCTGGCATGCTGAGGTTCATGGGATCGCAAAGAGTCAGACACAACTGAGCAACTGAACTGAACTGGTATGATGAGCAGAGGATGCTGCTGCTGCTAAGTCGCTTCAGTCATGTCCGACTCTGTGCGACCCCATAGATGGCAGCCCACCAGGCTCCCCTGTCCCTGGGATTCTCCAGGCAAGAACACTGGAGTGGGTTGCCGTTTCTGTCTCCAATTAATGAAAGTGAAAAGTGAAAGTGAAGTCGCTCAGTCGTGTCCTACTCTTAGTGACCCCATGGACTGCAGCCCACCAGGCTCCTCTGTCCATGGGATTTTCCAGGCAAGAGTACTGGAGTGGGGTGCCATTGCCTTCTCCGGAGCAGATGATGTGAGAATACCTAATATATATACCAGTTCCTAAAAATTAGACAAAGACTTGAGATACAGGATAAATAATACTTTACTGAATGGAAACAGGTTTGTCTATCAATTCTGATCTTACCACTAATTAGTTGTATGTTCATTAGGAAATCTTTAGTTCTTTATAGGTGAGTGTCTTCATGTATAAAATGAGGGAGTGAGTCTACTTATTGAAGCCCCCTTGCTATTACCATAAATAGGCTCTGGCTCTATGACCTCTATATTAATCATCAAATAACCATAAAGCTTCTTATGGTAAATATTTGCCAAAATAACTTCATTCAAAAATTTCAAATGGATCTCTATTTTCTACTTCTGAGAGTTCACAACTGAAACTGAGAGCGCAGGAATGCTCAGAAGCAAATACTTACATAGTCATCTGTGGCGTCTTTGACAGCTGTCATAGTTACCACTAGGACCAACGGTACAATGGTGGTAAACCAAGTCAAGGAGGAAATTTCTGGAATCAGCTGAAACAAACATTTCAAGTAGTTTAGTGCTTTTATGTTTCATAAATATAGCTTTCAAGTTTTGTCATTCAACTTCATAAGACAACAGAAATTAATGAAATGATATTCATATTTTTGTACAAGTGTAGAACATTCAATAATTTAAGTGCTTGTACTCAGATATAAGACACACAGAATAAAAGAATCATTGAAACAATTTTCAGACTACCTGGCAAAAAAAATTAAATTTTTACAGCAAGTTGTGAAGAAAGCTTCTTGAAGTCTTTCGCATATGATGATCTTTCCCCAGGATGATAAATGTCACCTATCTTTTCTCAGCTTCTCAATTCAACTTTTCACAGTTTTACCAGTTCCTTACCAATTCTCAAAGAGAGAATCTTTGAGCACCTACCTTGCACCAGACACAATCCCAAATACTTTTATATATGATATCACTTGATCTTCAGAGAAGTTTATCAAGTTAGATTCTGTTCCAGAGGTGTTTTGCACAAATCTAGAATGTTTATATTCCATGTAAATAGTGCACAGCACAGAATACACTGTGAATGACAGCCACGAGTCAAGAAACGCCACAACCCTGGGTACCATTTTCCTATTTTATAAAAAAAAAAGTATCAGAGAAGTCAAACTGATTTAGCAGCCCAGAACATATGCTGCTAAAAATTGAACCTAGGTCCATTTGACTCCAAAGCCTGGGGCTCTACCTGTAAAGCCACCCACCTCAGAGAGACAGAGTGACAGTCAACATGACTCTTACAGAGGGAGTCTTCAAGTGGGGTTCACTTTGGAGTTACTTCAGGGCCATCAGGCAGGCAAGAATGGGTGGACATGGTCAGTGTATATTGATCAGGCCTCAACCAAACAGCACTACAATAAATTTTATGTAATAGCTTCCACATAAGATTAAAAAATAAAAATAAAAACCCTCAAAAGCCTCTGAAGGACCAACAAAAACATCAGCCTGAGTGGCAGAAAACCTGGATTCTAGTCAGAGTTCTATCATTAACACATAGTAAAAGCTTCACACCTCACTTAACCTCTCCAGATCTCATTTCTGCATCAATAAAAGAAAGGAGGTTATACTGAACCATCCTAAAGACCCCTTCTAGATATAAAGTTCTGTGAACAGGAACCTTTGGTCATAAATAAGAAAACCCATTAGAGAAATTAGAGAAGTGGTGTAAAGGGTTCTACGAAGACACCAAAAGCAAATTCATGGGGGGAAGAGAAAAAAAGTCTCTTCCAAAATTGTAAGGTGTACTTTAAGTGCTATTTTTTTTTTCTTTTGTTGAGCATCCAGTTCTTTTTTTTTTTTTCTCCCTACTCCAGGAGGACTCCTCAGACCCTACCTGCTTACCTCTTAATGGTTTCACGCCCTCTTAAACTCTCTTTCCAAAGTTCTTTTCAACTTTCCCTTACAGTACTTGGTGACTATTGATCTTGTGCAGGTATTTAGCCTTAGCTGGAGTTTACCACCCACTTTGGGCTGCATTCCAAAGCAATCAGACTCCAGGGAGACCTGGTCTGGTGTACCAGGTCTACCAGCCTCACACCAACCCTGGGCTGGGCCTCCATCAGAAGGAACAACCAGTTGTTTTCAACTCTTCCCTTATTTCTTAATATCCCTCTACTTTGAGCACACATAATTTTGATAGACTGATTCCATCCAACTGGCTTCTGGACTTTGGCATATGATCTAGGTCAAGGCAATCACTGCATTAAATTCCTGTGCCAGAGTGACAGGTTTGGAAAAGGAAGGTAACAGCATGGTCCAATTAAAGCTAATCCCAAGACTTTTTAGAGAACAGAAAAAGTGATTCATTTTCATTCTCTTTCTCCCTCTTTCTTCTCCCACTGCCTCTCCCTCTCCCCCTCTGCCTCTCTTTTACATCAGCATTGAAGCCAGGAAAATAAAACTCTGAAGTTTTCAAGAATCACCAAGTAGAGAGGGTCTGCCTGAGAGTAAACATGAAGGGAATAAAAAAAAATAAAAGTGACATCCTGTTGAAATAGTTTACTCATGAATTGTCATAAAGTACATTAAGTGAATTTAGATGTCTGCGACTTACATTAAGTGAATTTAGATGTCTGCGACTTACAACCAAGATTCTTAAGACAGTTATTCTACTGAATAAATAGTTGTTTAATTAAAGAAAAAATAGTGCTCAAGCTATAATCAAGACTGTATATATCCAGTTCATCTTCTTACCTCCTATGATTAATGCATAGTCCAGCAGATTCAGAATCTGTTTGATGTGATTACTCTAAAATAAATATGAGGTAAATAACCGGCTAATATGAGCCACTTATATGTATGCTAAATATTTGATTTATGCCTTTCCTTCCTGAAATATCAGTAAAATTTGAAATTTCACTTAGGTTCAAATTTTAGTCAAGTGGGAAGAAAAAGGAAGGTTACCAACTACCAATGAATCACTCAAAACCATAAAAAAGTCACAGTGAAATAACATATAGCATTTATTTATATATGTGTAAAAATATGTCACTGTTCTTAAGATGCAAATAAAATTTGGCAAATTAAGTTCCACAAAACACTAGTCAGATAAATTCTTTGCTTCAACTCTGTCAATACCCATGCTGTGAATGTGATAGGGAGATAAAGAAAGGAAGCAGGCTGTGAACAGTAATTATTAGGCTCTGGTTTGGTTCAAATAAAGTGCAAGGCAGCATTTTTAAATGACCTCAGTGTTTAAAATGATGAATGTACTAGTTTTTTACCCATTCCTAACCCTCCCACACTTGTGAAGAGAAACAGCAATAAAAACATTAAAAATCTGATAAGGCTGCTTTCTTTGCATGAACATTTAGATAAGCAAAATAATTTTTTCAAATTATATGAATACTCTTAACAAACAGATGATGAAGAAATACAGCCTAAACATTACCTGCAAAATCAGAAGGAAAAGGAAATATGCATTTGCCACTCTTTGGAACTGTTCAAATAAATTAATCGGCAAGAAGGTGAGAATGTTGTACTTGGATGTGTGGATACGATTATCCTGAAAAAGAAACAGCATCACATTAGTTTGGGGTGAGGCATGAGTCATTATCAGAAACAGCTCTAAACTTATGAGACAGAGCATGAGTTATGCCAGAGCAAGAAAGATAAGCCGATTATCTAGGAAATTTTAAACTCTGTATGGGCCAAGGGTTTCATTTTTCTCAAGACGACATGCTGATACTAGGTGAAATTACCATTCAATGTTATAAAATCACCCATGACTTAAAAATTTATCAAGTGCAAAAGTCTGCCCCTGACATTTTTTTTTCTTATGTCTTACTCACTTGGCAGCCATTTCTTGAGAACCTACTGTTTACAGACACTGAGCTCGTGTGAAGTAAAAACGAACTTCAGAATCACTTGGTTCACCTTCCCAAAGCCATGACCTTTAGCTAACTCTGACAAGGGGCCCCTAGGTCTATCTTTGAGAGTCTTCTGGTGGAAAACTGACCACCTTACAAGGCAGGTATAATCCTGTTTCCATTTCAGGATGAGAAATGATAGAAAGGTCTTTATTATGAGAGACTCAAATCTGCCTCCCTGTACATTTTGCCATGTGCCAAATTCCATCCCTGGGGTCACCTAAATAAATTCTAAGCCCTTTCCATATTGACAATCTTCAAATACTTGAGGGTGACTCATAGGACTCCCCTAAATCTTCTCCATTATAATCTAGGTGTTCACAAAACCCTTAGCCATTCTCCATGACTTTTTCATGGACATCTCTTCCTGGTTGGCCTCTTCTGCATCCAACCCAACTTCTCTGCCTCTCTCTTAAAACATGGTGTCCAAATGCAAATATTCATTGCAGATCTAGCTCAACTGGTCCACATACAAAAGAGACTTTGATGTTCTGTGTTCTGAATTATTGTACTAACTTGCCTTAAAATTTCATTAGCATTTTGTCAATTAATCTGTTTATTCACATTGTTTTGATGAATTAAAATCTCAAGGTCATTTCTTCATAAATCATTATTAAATCAGGTCTCCCATTTCTAAACATTCACAGATTACTTTTTTTAAGTCCTGATGATTTTTCACATATTCCTATTATAGAAGTCAAATAAAAAAATTAATCTTGAGTGTGCTATCACAAAAGCACTAAATATTCCTCCCAACTTTGTGTCATCAAAGAATTTCAAACACATGCCTTTTATATAGTCTTTCAAAACTATATAAAACTAATTCATTAAAAAGTACAGAGCTAAAAACAAAAAAAAATTTAATAAAAGAAATAAAACTATAGCAAGATACTGGAGATTTCTCCACAGACTATAGTTGATATCTTTTTCAGGCGTTTACATAAAACATATTAAATATATTTTATTTAACAACTTATAAGTCTAACTACATTCTCATGAGACTTCACTCTATTTTATTCACAAACAAAGCAGAAGAAATTTGGTGTGACAGATCTTACTGACACTCAGAATCAGCATGCCCAGAGAATTTTTATCCACTAATATCATAAAATGGAGATTAGTCCATATGATTTTTTAAATTTATTTTTTATTGAAATATAGCTGATTTATAATGTTTTTCTAGTTTCTTGTATGAAGCAAAATAATTAATTTAAATATATCTATATTCCTTTTCATATTCTTTTCCATTATGGTTTATTACAGGATATTAAATATAGTTCCCTATGCTACAGAATAGGACCTTGTTTACATCTTTTTCTATATATAATAGCTTGCATCTGCTAACTCCAAACTCCTAATCCATCCATCCACCACCACCCTTCCCCTTGGCAACCACAAGTCTGTTTGCTATGTCTATGAGTCTGTTCTGTTTCATAAATAGGCTTGTTTGTGCTGTATTTTACTTTTTAATTAACTTTTATTGGAGTATAGTTGCTTTACAATGTTGTGTTAGTTGTGTCATATTTTAGATTCCACATATAAGTGATATCACATGGTATTTGTATTTCTCTTTCTGACTTACTTCACTTATATGATAATCTCTACTTCCATCCTTGTTGCTGCACATGGCATCATTTCATTCTTTTTATGGCTGAGTTACATTCCACTGTGTGTGTGTGCATACACGTGGCTATGTGTATAAGCATATACACATACACATATATCATATCTTCTCTATCCATTCATCTGTTGATGGACATTTAGTTGCTCCCATGTCTTGGCTATTATAAATAGTGCTACAATGAACACTGGGGTGCATGTATCTTTTTGAATTATAGTTTATCTGGATATATGCTCAGGAGTATGATTGCTGGATCATATGGCAACTCTATTTTTAGCTTTTTGAGGAGTCTCCATACTGTTTTCCATAGTGATTTACATTCCCATCAACTATATAGAAGGGTTTCTCCGCACCCTATGCAGCATTTGTCATTTGTAAATGACAGCCATTCAGCCCAGTGTCAAGTGATACCTCATCATAGATTTGATTCTCTAATAATTAGCCATGTTGACCATCTTCTATGAGCCTATTGATCATCTGCATATTATCTTTGAAGAAATGTCTATTTAGGACTTATGTCCATTTTTTTGATTGGGTTATTTGTTCTGTTATTGAGTTGTATGAGATATTTGTATATTTTGGAAATTAAGCTGTCAGTTGCATCATTTCCAAATATTTTCTCCCAGTCCATAGGCTGTCTTTTCTTTTTGTTTATGGTTTCCTTGGCTGTGCAAAAGCTTTTAGGTTTGATTAGATCCCATTTTTTTGTTGTTGTTTTATCTCTATTGTTTTGGGAGACTGATCTAAGAAAACACTGATACAATTTATGTCAGAGAATTCTCCTCTAGAAGTTTTATGGTGTCATGTCTTATACTCAGGTCTTTAAAGCCATTTTGAGCACCATGTGAGGGTGTTTTCTAACTTCATTGATTTATGTCCAGCTTTCCCAACACCACTTGTTGAAGAGACTCTTTTCTCTATTATACACTCTTGTCTTTGTCAAAGATTGATTGACCATAGGTGTGTGGGTTTATTTCTGAGCTCTCTATTCTGTTCCATTGATCCATATGTCGGTTTTCGTGTCCATACCACACTGTTTTGATTACTGTCATTTTGTGGTATTGTCTGAAGTCTGGAAGGGTTATTCCTCCTGCTTTGTTCTTTTTCCTCAGAATTCCTTTGGTAATTCTGGGTCTTTTATAGTTCCATATAAATTTTAGGATTATTTGTTCTATTTCTGTGAAAAATGCCATAGGTAATTTGACAGGGATCACACTAAATCTGTAGATTTTTGGGTAGTATAGTAATTTTAATATTAATTCTTCCAATCCAAGAGCCTGGGATACCTTTCCATTTCTTTGAATCATCTTCAATTTCCTTTATCAATATTTTATAGTTCTCAGCATATGTCTTTCACCTCCTTGGTGAGGTTTACTCCTAAGTATTTTTTGGATGCAATTTTAAAAAGGATTATTTTTTTGCATTCCCTTTCTGATATTTCATTGAAAGTGTAAAGAAATGTAGCCAGTTTCTGTGTGTTAATCTTGCATCCTGCTACCTTGTTAAATTTATTTATCCATTCTAATAGTTTGTGTGTAGAGCCTTAGCATCGTGTCATCTGTGTATAATGGCAATTTTACCTCTGTCTACCAATTTGAATAACTTTTATTTTTTTTTCCTATCTGACTGCTGTGGCTAGGACTTCCAGTACTATGTTGAATAGAAGTAGTGAGAGTGAGCATCCTTGTCTTGTTCTATGTTTTAGCAGCAAGGCTTTTTAGCTTTTCACCATTGAATGTACTTTTGGCTATGGATTTGTCATAAATAGCCTTTATTAGGTTAAGATATGTTCCCCCTATGCCCACTTTGGTAAGAGTTCTTATTATGAATGGATGTTGAATTTTATCAAATGTTTTTCCTTTATTTATTGAGGTGACCATGTGGTTTTCGTATTTTCTTTTATTGATGTGGCGTATCACACATTGATTTGTGTATTTTAAACCATCCTTGTGACCCTGTGATGAATCCAACTTAAAGGTGGTAAATGATCTTTTTTATGTGTTGTTGGATTAAGTTTTCTAAAATTTTGTTGAAATTTTTGCATCTATATTTACCAAAGATATTGGCTGAAATTTTATTTTTTGGTAGTGTCTTTGTCTAGTTTGGTATTAGTGTGATAGAATAACTTCGGGAGTGCTCCCTCCTCTTCAAGTTTCTGGAGGAGTTTGAGAATGATCAGGATAAGTTCTTCATTTCTATTTAATAGAATTCTCCAGTGAAGCCATCTGGTCCTGAACTGTTTTTTGCAGGGAGTTGTTTTTTTTTGTTTTGCTTTTTTTTTTTAATTACAGATTCCATTTCACTTCTAATGATCTGTCTGTTCAAATTATTTATTTCTTCTTGATTCAGTTTTGGTAGGCTGTATATTTCTAGAAACTTGGCCATTCCTTCTAGTCTGTCCTATTTGTTGAAAAATAATTGTTCATAACATTCTCTTGTGCCTTTTTGTATTTCTGCAGAATCACTTATTTCTCCTTTTCCTTCATATTTTATTTGGTTTTTCTCTCTTTTCTTCTTGGTGAGCCTATCCAGAGGTTTGTCAATTTTGTTTACCCTTCCAAAGAACCAACTCTTTGTTTTGTGAATTTTTTCTAATTTCTATTTTATTTTCTCTCTGATATTAATTTTTCCTTTCCTTCCGCTGACTTTAGGTTTTGTTTTCTATTCTTTTAAGTTTTTTATTTCAGACTTTTCTTATTTCTTGAGGAAGGCTTGTATCACTATGAACTTTCCTCTTACGCCTGCTTTTGCTGCATCCCATGGATGTTGAATGGTTGTATTTTCATTGTCATTTGTCTCAAGCTATTTTCAATATCCTCCTTGATTTCATCATTGACCCACTGACATTTTTTAGTAGCATGTTGTTTAGTTTCCATGAAATCATTTTCTTTTCTTGTGTTTCATGTTTGAGATAATTTCTACCCTCTTAAATTTGTTGAGGCTTTTTTACATCCTAGTAGGTGGTCAGTCCTAGAGGATGTTCCATAGGCACTCGAAAAGAACATTTATTTTGCTATTTTGGAATATAATATCCTAAAAATATCAATTAAGTCTAACTGTTCCACTGTATTATTTAGGATCTCTGTTGCCTTGCTGATTTTCTGTGTGGAACATCCGTCCATTGATGTGAGTGAGAAGTTAGTCTTCTACTATTATTGTATTCATATCAATTTCTCCCTTCACATTTGTTTTATGTTACATTCATTTTATGTATTTGGGTGCTCCTATATTAGGTGAATATGTTAATGCATGTACTATCCTCTTCTTACATTGATCTTTCTATCATTATATAGAGTCCTTTATCTTTCTTTATGGATTTTGTCTGAAAGTCTATTTGTCTCATATGAGTATTGCTACCCCCACTTTCTTGTCATTTCTATTTGCATTAAATGCCTTTTTCCATCACTTTTGACATATGTGTATTTTTTTTTGCCCTATTAAGTAGGTCTCTTGTAGGCAGCATATTGTAGGCTCTTGTCTTTTTAACCAATATGCCACTCTAAGTCTTTTGATTGGAGCATTTGCTTCATTGACATTTAAGGTAATTATTGATAAATATGTATTTATTGCCATTTTAAACCTTGTTTTCCAGTTGATATTTTCTTTCTTATTGTTCCTTTCTTTGCCTTTTTGTTTTTACTTTTGTGGTGTGATGGTTTTCCTTTATATTACACTTGTGTTCTCTTCTTTTTGGTTTCTGTGAATCTATTGTATGTTTCTAATTTGTGGTTGCCTTCTTTTTAAAGTATATTAACACATTCCTATATCTGGTTGCTTTAAATTTGTAGTCACATAGGCTCAAACACATTATTTTTTAGAAATATATACATTTTCTTTACACTTTATTACTCTCCTCGACTATGTTTTATTATTTTGATGCCCTTTTTTATATCTTCATGTTTTTTCTTTTGCAGTTCATTGTGGCTATCATAACTTTCACAAAAAAAATTTTTTTAACTTCTATACTGGCTTATTTAAGAGACTTACTTTCCAGTTGTAATTTTCTCTTTCCTATAGATTCTTATTTGTTTTCTATTTAAGAGAAAACCTTTCAATATTTTTTTTAGAATAGCTTTACTATTGCTATATTATTTTGGTTTTTGCTTCCTTGTGAAATTCTTTACATCTCCTCTATTTTAAAGGATAATCTTTCAGGGTAGAGTGTCCTGGGTTGCAGGTTTTTCCCTTTCAGAACTTTGAATATATCTTGCCACTCCCTTCTGACATGCAATGTTTCTGTAGAGAAATAGGCTGACAGCCTTATGGAGATTCCTTTGTTAACTATTAATAACTGTTTTTCTCTTGCTGCCCTAGAATCTTCCTTTTAACTTTTGCCATTTTAATTACAATGTGTCTTGGTGTAGGTCTGTTCAGTTCATATTATTTCGGACCCTCTATGCTTCCTGAAACTGGAATTCTGTTTCCTTTAGGTTTGGTACTTTTAAGCCATAATTTCTTCAAATATGTTTTTGATCCCTGTTCTCTTTCTTCTCCTTCTGGGATCCTATGATGTGTAGATTGACATGCTTTATATTATTCCATGAAAAAGTGTGAAAGTAAAAGTGTTAGTTGCTTAGTTATGTCTGACTCTGCAATCCCAATAAGCAGACTGTAGCCACCAGGCTCCTCTGTCCAGAGAATTCTCCAGGCAAGAATACTGGAGTGTTTGGCAGAAAGCAACACAATTCTGTAAAGCAATTATCCTTCAATTTTAAAAGAATTAAAAAAAAAAAGAATACTGGAGTGGGTAGCCATTCCGTTCTCCAGAGGATCTTCCTGACCCAGAGATTAAACCTGGGTCTCCTGCATTGTAGGTGGATCCTTTGCCATCTGAGCCACCAGGGAATATTACATAGATCTTGTATACTGTTTTCTTTTTTTTGTCTTCCCATCTGCTATTATGATTAGGTGATTTCCATTATTTTATCTTTCAGATCACTTACTTATTTTTTTGTATTATTCAGTTTGCTATTTATTGCCTTTTGCTCAGTTTTCCTCTCACCAAATGAGCTTTCTAATTTTTCTTGGTTCCTCTTCATAGTTTCTAGTTCCTTTTTAAAATAATATGCATTTCTATCAATAGTCTTTTTTAATTCCTTTGTTATTTTTATTTTCTCTCTTTATTTTACCTCAGAGACTATTAGACTGGAGATGTCTGTTTCACTGTTTCTTCTTTCAGGGGAATTCTCTTGATCTTTTAACTAGGAATCGCTCCTCTGCTTCTTCATATTACTTATATTTCTCTTACTTTATGAATTTAGGAGAAGCAGTTATCTACTGTGGTCTTGGAGGGCTGTTTTTATGTGGGAGTGTTCCTGTGTAGTGTACATGAGTCTAACGTTTTTGGCTGCGTGGGCTGTTTTTAGCACAGATGCCTGCCGCATGTTTCCCCAGTGTCTGCTGTGTGTTATCTCTTGGGTAGAACGAACATATGACTGGTGTGATGATGACAAAAGCCTGCACTGGATATTGAGCAGGGCCTCCTCTTTGCTCTATGGTTGTCATAGTCCTGTTGGGGGCAGGGCCTGCACCACGGTTGTTGTTGTAGAAGCCCCCAGATCCATTTCTGAGCTGTGATGTGAAACAGGCAGGACTAGAGTTGTGGGAGGAGCCACTGAGTATATCTCTTCCTTCAGAACTGTCCACCAGAGGGTGCACTCTATGGCGTCACCTGTTAGCTGTGATACGGGCTCACCAAGTCCACAGTTCCACCTCAACCGTGGGAATCGGTTGGCCCTGGTGTTCCTCCGGAGCTATATTCACAAAGCCACCAGCACAGATCTGTAGGTGCAGCTCCACCTAAGACAGGTACCAGGATCGCAGTAGTTGTGCACCTGGACGTGCCGTGCGAGCGATGGAAGCAGCCCAGACCCAGACCCACCCCAGCGTGCATGTGCCTGCCAGCAAAGCCCACAGCTGCTAATGTCAGAACTGCCCAAGCCACGGGAACACCCACAGTCCGCTCGGATGTCCTGCAGCACTGAGTTTACAAAGGCACCAGTGGCTGGGTGGTAAATCTGTGGATTATACAGCCATGGAGAGAGGGCTCAGTTTCAGCCCTTCTTCCTCCATCATGTAGCACCTGCAAATCAGCTCCGATTTCAGCCCCACCTCCACATGTGGGTAATCCACTGGTTCTTGCACACTCCCAGAGCTCACAAAGGTAGAGCCACACCCACTGTGAGCATACCAATAGTGGGGCTGCTATGGCAATCTTCATGCACCCACTAACAATAGCCCTTCACTTCCCTGGTAGGCTGGGAGTATACATGTACTCCTTGGTTGCAGCCTGTACCACACTTCAGCCCCTTCAGCTGTCTCCATGCAGCCAACCCTGAGCCTCTCCCTGGGTCTGTCCTTGGAAACCCACGTTTCAGCACTCAGCACCACCACACACCATCAGACACATGTCTAGGGCCGGGGATAACAGGGAAGTGGCACAGGCTCCCTGCACTGGTCCCTCTGTTCTTGCCACAAACCAGCTGCTATACTCTCCTCTGAGCCCCTGGAGCTCCCTCTCTGTCCCAACTGACCTCCCCGCATTTGAAGGGCTTCCCAGGGTGAGGAAACGGTTCCTCTTTCACAGCTCCCTCCCAGGGATCCCATCCTGATTCTCTTTTTTCTTTCATCCTACCCAAGTATGTGGTGATCTTTCTTGCAATTTTGACATTCTGAGATCTGCCAACGTTCAGCAGGTATTTCATAAGAATGGTTCCACATGTGGATATATTTTTGATATATTTGTGGAGGAGATGAGCTCCTCATCTTTCTATTTTCCCATCTTGACTGGAGCCTCCTCCCACATGGCTTGTTTTAAATGAACCTACAATGATGCCTAGTAATCACTACTACCTGGACTATCCAGTCCATGGAATTCTCCAGGCCAGAATACTGGAGTGGGTAGCCTTTCCCTTCTCCAGGAGACCTTCCCAACCTAGGGATCAAAGCCAGGTCTCCTGCATTGCAGGTGGATTCTTTACCAGCTGAGCCACAAGGGAAGCCCAAGAATACTGGAGTGGGTAGCCTTTCCCTTCTCCAGGAGATCTTTCCAACACAGGGATCAAATCCAGGTCTTCTGCATTACAGGCAGATTCTTTACCAGCTGAACCACAAGGGAAGCCCAAGAATACTGGAGTGGGTAGCCTACCCCTTCTTCCAGACCCAGGAACCAAACTGGGGTCTCCTGCATTGAAGATGGATTCTTGACCAACTGAACTATCAGGGAAGCCCAAAGAAAATACTGTCATCCGTTAAATGGCCATTTTTAACATTTATCAGGAATCAATGCATACAGCTCTATGAAACAAGTTGTGGGAGAGTAAAAGAAGTGTCAAGAAAAGGATTTGCAGCTTCGTTGGACTGATGCATCGCACAGTGCTGAAAACTGTCTGTAAGCTGATGATGATTATTTTGCACTGAGATCTCTATCCAAAAACTTGACTGGGAAGGAAGAGCTGTTGGTCACAACACATTTTTCTAAAAAAACGGACTTGGAAAACTAATGGGAAAGAGGAAAGCTAAGGAGAAAACACAGTTAACCAAAAGGATCACATGTTCCTAATTCCGTTTTACATTTTCCTGCTAAGTTGAAACTAAAATAGAAGTTAAGCCTGTATCTTACTAAAAGGACAGACAGAACATTTGCTGGGACCACATTCTAAACCCTGACAGGAATTATAAAGAAACACTCCTATAAAACTGAATTCCACAAAGGTGAAGAGTAAATTGTATGGGATAGAGTGATAATACCAAATGGGAACTGTGACAATTCTGTTTAAATTGACTTATAGCAATGATGGCGTTTGTTCTACTGGCTCTGTTGTGACTTAGTCACAGATGATGCGAACACGCATAGCTGACTGGGAATAAGGAACGAGGGCTCCCCCTCCTGGAGAAACTCCACACCCATTTACCTTTGTTTTTCAATAAAAAGGGGAAAACAGTGCTTCCATTTCTACGGCCCTATCCAAGAATGTGACCATCGGTTAGACTGTGATATTTGGCCATTTCTTTGAGCCAGCCTACTGGCTTACTGTTATACTGGACAACTCATTCTGTAATACAGCATGGAAGAGCTTCTCCACTATCCTCTTCGCACTACTTTTCTACCAAGGACCACTAGAAATAACCCAACTTGGAACAAAAGAGGAAGTGGACGAGAAAGAAACCAAGGAGACGGGAGTACATGGAGGGAATCTGTAGAGCTTCTTTAGTGTTGACAGACATCAGGCTGGAAGTCGTGGCTTTAGTCTGTTAGCCAAGTGGACTAATCAACTGACCCCACAATGAGGTAGGTTTAACCACACAGGCACAAGTAATCTTGGACCAGGACAGACCTCCCACATGGTAAGAAAGAGCTTGTCCCTAGAAAAGCATCAGGAACCGCCTGCTTCCTTTAGGAAGCTCTCTTCCAAGAGGAAGGGGGTAAAGCCGAGCTGAAGAAGCTCAGATATTTACCCAAGATTGATACATCAGGGAAATAACTCCATATCTCATGGGGCAGAGTGAGAAAAGGGGTGGACAGAGAAATATCACCCCAGTAGAGACCTTTCCACCTGGAAGGCAACATCAGAATGAGGTAAAGGCATTGCTTCTCTGAAGTATAGTAAAACAAAGGCCCTGAGATGAGCAGAAGGTGGCACACCTGAGGATGTAAAAGAGGGACTATGAAACTAGACTAGACAGGTCAGCACAAACTAATTAGAGAGAGAAGTTTCTCACAATCAATACTACGGATTTTAGTCTTTACTGTAAAGTCTTAAGTAATCCTGATGAGGTTCTAATTTTAAAAGATTACCCTAACTACAAGGGACAGTGGGAGGCAGCTGGGACAAAGATGGTGATGACAAAGAATAGATGTGAGAAGTCCAATGAGAAGGTCTTTCAATTATTTACAGATGAGAGATGATGGATGACTTAGACCGGGGTGGTGGCAGCAGGGTGGCAATGAAATAATAATAGTTTCTGGTATTTATCAAACTCTTACTATGTGTATTGTTCTAAGAGTAACATCCTTATGAAATAGGTACTATTATTGCCCTTCTAAGGGGACGACAGAGGATGAGATGGCTGGATGGCATCATCAACTCGATGGACATGGGTTTGGGTAGACTCCAGGAGTTGGTGATGGACAGGGAGGCCTGGCGAGCTGCAATTCATGGGGTCGCAAAGAGTCAGACAAGACTGAGCGACTGAACTAACTACAGAAGGGAAATCCAAGATACTAATACAGCGATATTAAGTAGTTTACACAAGATTGCACAGCTTATAAGTAGTGGAACCAGGATTTGAATCCAGGCTTTCTGCTTCCAGAGCCCATTCTCTTTACCACTATGCTTCCCCAATTCATTGCAAAGCAGATGTCTCTTCTGCTTTCAGAGCAATCAGCCCTTGCTTTCTCCTGTACTCTATTTCTGGCCTGCTGCCATTTTCTGACCAGAAGAAATACTGTATGCCTACCCCTTCCTCTTGAGTCAACCTCATCCGTAGGAGCCCCAGTTACCTACTGTCTAGTGTATAACCACAGCTTCCTTGAACTCCTTTCAGTCCCCCTCAAAGTTCAATGTAGGCAAATAGTTTGGCTAACCACTCCCTTAATTTAGCTCTCCAACAGAAGCAGCAAAAGTCTTTAACATTTACACACTGACTACTTGGTAGAGGCGAAGAATAAAGTGAGAAAATGGCAAATTCTTCAAGAGGGGGCCATCAAATAAAATATTCATAAAATGAAAAGCATAATTTTTTATAATCTGATTTTATCATGTAATCATATTTCTTAAGAAAACAAAGCAAATAGAAAGTAGCAGATACTGCTAAACTAGTAGAGCATTTCAGGAGTTTGCCTCAATTCTCCCACTGGCAAAATGGAGAAATAATATTTCTCATTACATTTATACAATCATTGTGGAGATAAGATGGTATCACAGACATGAAAGCAATGTTGTAAAGTTGAAAAAAAAATTAGACATATACAAGATATTTGTGAGCAACCCTCAAATAACCCAAATGGGTTTAGGAAATCCAGTGTCCTAGACAGGATAAACCAGTTATGCCACAGTAACCAACAATTTCAGAATTTTCATGGTTTAACATAATAAGGGTTTATTTGTTTGTTTGTTTGTTTTTACTCATACTACTTGTCTAGCATGAGCCAGCAGGGAGATCTGCTCATCATAGTTACTTATAATGGACCAACCACCATCTCAAGCACTTCCCATTGCATTAATGGAGGCAAAGAGAACACTCTGAATAGTGTCACACCCACAAGTTAATGCTTCAACCAAACGCTCACAGTTCATTGACCAGAAAGAGTAACTATGTGTCCATAAGGTGGAAAGCCAGAAACACTAACAGACATCAATAATGGCTACCATAACCAAAAATGGAAACTAACCCTAATATTTGAAGAGCACAAGACACAACAGATACAAAAAGTAAAAATAAAAAACCAACCTCAGTGTTTCCAACCCAGTCCTGTTTCAGTACCAAGTATAACAAGTATTTCCCCCTTTACCTCAGCTAACAGTGCCTCAAATTTCTTAGTCCTGTGATCTAGATTGACTGAACTCCCAACCATAACTCCAAGGTCAGGCCTGCAGCTGCTGCTGCTGCAAGTCGCTTCAGTCGTGTCCGACTCTGTGTGACGCCATAGACGGCAGCCCACCAGGCTCCTCTGTCCCTGGGATTCTCCAGGCAAGAATATTGGAGTGGGGTGCCAGATTAGTTTAAATCAATTACATGACCCACCCTTCTAATTACAAACTTGAATTCAAGGATCAGCACATGACCCACATCATGTGATTAAAGTCTTACTAATATAGCAGTTCTGTGAATTTGCTGGCAATATAGGCTTTTTCTCTCCTACTGAAGTCCAACCTGGAAGAAAGCAGCCTTAGGAGTCACTGACAGCATCTTGGGACCATGAATGGAGGAGGCTGCCAAGAATACATTCTACACTGAAGACGCAGGCCAAGGAACACCGAGAATGAAACCAAACCAGGTCTCTTCTGAGAAGAGCCCTGCCTCTGAGCTTTTCAGTTCCATGATCATCCATGTCTTATATTGTCTATGGTAATTTGAGTTGATTTTTCTTTTACTCCCAACCAATCAAATCCCAGGTAAGAGTCTTAATAATACATAAAAGATCAGTTTACATTTTTATATAATAATTTACTTTTATCTCTGTATTTGCCTTAAAGAGTGAGTCATGGAAGGCTAAGCCTAACCGCGTTTGGTGGTTGTCTGGGGACACCGCCTGCATCTGTGAATCCCACAGGCCAAACCCCAGGAACTTTCGCAATGAGTACCAAAGTTTAAGCACTAGCAAAAGATCCTCCCAAATTTGATGAAACATTTTTATTCCATGACAGTTATAAAAAGTAACTGTCAGGATCTTGAAGGGGAAAAAGCCTATTTTTCTTACCAGAAGAGGAGGCAGATATAGTATTGTTATAGTACATCCTGGATTCCAGAGAGAGAAATAGCCCTGACTCCTAAGGGAGGGATTATCTTTAAATCATAAAATGAAAGCCAAAAAAAGACTGTCCACAGACTACTTGCATTAAAAAGGAAGTGGCCTAAAGGCATTTGCATCACACGGAAATATGTGAAACGCCCATGTTTATGCAAAGATCCCAAAAGAATGCATGTATGGGGCAAGCGGGCGTGGAGATCCGGCGTCTGGCGCCTCACTGGTACCAGGGAGAACCACAACTCCTCAGTATTAGTCAAAAGTTGCCCAGTGAGGAGCCCACAGAGTTCCTATTTGGAAGGAATGGAGAAGTGATAACTGTGGAGGGAGGGTCAACACACAGATGAGGCTTTACTGAGAACCGCTAAATCCTTATTATCAGCACCACCACCACCACCATCAGCAGCTTCAGAACATTCTCCTAAGCCTGGGCTCCCCGCCATGAACAAAAGCATGTGTGGGAGGGAAAGAACAGAGGGACATGTCCCCGAACCCCTATCTTTTCATTTAATTTAGGTTCTTCTATGTGTCAGGCACTGGATCATAGAGCCAGGACTACTGATATGAATAAACAGAGACCCTACCCTCTGAGAGGAAGTTTGCACTTTAGATGTAGGGAGAGAGGCAGACAATAAACTTGTAAACTGATAACACAAATTAAGTGATCAGTGCCATGAAGAGAACAGTGAGCAACAGAGCAGGAGCCCTTCCCTGACAAGAGTCACTTTAAGAAGCTGCTTGTTTGGCTTTGCAACCTCAAGATTCCACTATCTGATAAGAATGCTGGGGCACCTGTCTTCCAGGGATTCCCCAAACAGTCCTTCAGGATAGCAGAAAAAAATAAATAAATAAATTATATATATATATATGCATGTATATACACACACACTCCCATATATATTTTAACAAAACATTCAAAAGTTAGGGTTTCCCAAAAAAAGGGTTCCTAATGTTCAAAGTACAAATTGTCTTTATTATATATGTATACACATTCATGGACTTTCTTGGTGGCTCAGTGGTGAAGAATCCACCTGTCAATGAAGGAGACATGGGTTTGATCCCTGGGTCAGGAAGATCCCCTGGAGAAGGAAATGGCAACCCACTCCAGTATTCTTGCCTGGAGAATCCCATGGACGGAGGAGCCTGGCAGGCTACAGCCCAAAGGATCACAAAAAAGTTGGACACAACTTAGTAACTAAACAACAATACACATTTTCATATAAACATATACATGAATACATCTATATAAATACATATATATGTAAGACTCCTCAGTCTGTGGAATTTTCCAGGGAAGAATACTGGAGTGGGTTGCCATGCCCTTCAGGGGATCTTCCTGACTCAGTGATTGAACCCAGGTCTCCTGCTCTATAGGCAGATTCTTTACTATCTGAGCCACCAGGGATGCCCGAGTATTATAATTATATATACATATATATATATGAGTATATTGGGAAGGTTTTCTTTTTATAAGAAGCATGTTCAAAAAGTTTGAAGACTGCCAGACGAAACACTGTCATAGTCAAAGGAAATGAGTATGACCCATGTGCCATCAAGGGCTTCCCAGGTGGCACTAGTGGTAAAGAATCTGCCTGCCAACACAGGAGACTCGAGAGATGTAGGTTTGATCCCTGGATTGGGAAGATCCCTTGGAGAAGAAAATGGAAACCCACTCCAGTATTCCTGCCTGGAAAATTCCATAGACAGAGGAGCCTGGAGGGCTACATTCTATGGGGTCACAAAGAGTGGGATACAACTGAGAGACTGAGTATGTGTCATCAAGACTTAGACACAGAATGGAGATGCATGACTATGTCTCTGATGGTGTTTCTGTGTCTCCCAATAACACCAGCTAACAGATGTTACATATGGCAAGCACTATGCTAAGCACTGCACATACATCATCTCAGGTGATCTTTAAAAGAGAAAAAACCAGTGAACTGTTACAATTTCAGCCCATTTTACAGATGAAGAAACTTAGGCTTACAGCAATGCAAGCATTGCTCATAAAAGCTATGTTTCATGGAGTTATGTATTCTCCCTAATGGTATGTATTTCCTGAGAAATGAGTAAGAAACAAGGAGTCTTTAGATTCCCTCTTGATCAATGAACTCATTGATCCTCATAGAACATTCTTCAACTGGTGAAGAAAAGAGCCTCCCTAAACTAAAGCACAGTGGACAATGCACACTAATTCAATCAGCTGGAACAGTTGCTCTCAGTCTTTTCAATCTAGGGAGAGCATCACAGGGCTTGTCTGGGGAGCATCATTTCCCATCTAGGCCTCAGAAACATAGACAGTGGCAGCAAGCTTTCAGGAAGGCCTCAGTCTCACCTCAGAGCAAATCTTCCTGGCAGTGTCATAAACCTTGCTCTGTTTTCCACTCTCAGGCCTTGGTTTAGCGTTCCAGCATCTGAAGGACTGTTCTAGAGCTAGTAAGTGGCCTCTGACTAGTAATTTATCTACAAAAAGCTAATACTGGACAATTACCAAGGGAACACATTAAATTTCCCTCTGAGATTAATTTAATCACACTAATTTTTTTGTCTCCAGGGTGTTTAGACATATACAATATAAAAGACTTTTAAACCATTCCAGATAAAATGTTAACTTTTCTTTTATGATATCTGAAAAAGGACTAAAAAGACTCTTAAAATTATACAGAGGGAGAGAGATTCAGTATGTGACTTCTCCAGAGAGATATGAGGTAAAACAAAAGAAACGCAGAGAAAAGAAAAAAGAAATAAAAGGTTGTATTTCAGTGGGACTCTCACAGGGCATCCCTAAGGACTTGTCTCCTAGTTCTGGTTTTCCAAAGCTCTTCAGTGCCTCCACCTTGATGGTCTGATATCTGCTGGGAACAGGCCCCAGCTTTGGCTCACTGGCTCATCTCAGTCCAGGACTTACAAGGCTTTGGACAACCAGAGCGGGCATTTCTTTGAGGTGATCTGGAGTTGGCTTGCTGAACTACAAGGGTATCTTTGGATAACTTAGTGCATACAAACTGCTTTGTTTATTAGGACTAAAAATTAGTCCATGTTGTACAGTCTGGGAACAAGGCCAAACTTCAGGCAGGACCTCAGCATTTATGACAATAACAAAGGCACAGTGGAAAAGTCCAGTTAATGAGGAAAGGCATCCATAAAGAATTTCCCAAAGGGCCAAGGGGTTATAGTAACACACTACAAATAGTCTGATCCTTCCTAAGACTATCTCTTATACTAGGGTTCTGCACAAATAACACCAGCTCTGGGGATCTACGCAATTTTCTCTTGAACCCCTAAAGATCAGATGAGAAATGTGTGTAGCTCCGAGTTCCTATATTCTGGAGGATGCTGGGGCAACAAGGGCCTCGGGCCAGATCATAGGCATGTCCTCCTCCAACATTCCTGGGTTTTCCTGGTCTCTGGGCCATTCTCATTCAGGGTAGGCTGATAAACCTAAACCTAAACCCACACTACCTGGCTTTATGATTTTTGTTTGTTGAGTGGTTTTTCTTTGGGAATAAAGGTGTAGAGAAGAAAGAATAGAGGAAAAGTTGGGAAAGAAGGAAGGAAATCGGTCTACATGGAATAGGGGAAGAGAGAGGCTTCAAAAGCATCTTCTATCATTAAAACATAATTCATTTCAGTTCAGTCACTCAGTCGTGCCCGACTCTTTGCAACCCCATGAACCACAGCACGCCAGGCCTCCCTGTCTATCACCAACTCCCAGAGTCTACCCAAACCCATGTCCATCAAATCGGTGATGCCATCCAACCATCTCATCCTCTGTCATCTCCTTCTCCTCCCGCTTTCAATCTTTCCCAGCATCAGGGTCTTTTCCAATGAGTCAACTCTTCGCATGAGGTGGCCAAAGTATTGGAGTTTCAGCTTCAGCATCAGTCCTTCCAATGAACACCCAGGACTGATCTCCTTCAGGATGGACTGGTTGGATCTCCTTGCAGTCCAAGGGACTCTCAAGAGTCTTCTCCAACACCATAGTTCAAAAGCATCAATTCTTCGGCACTCAGCTTTCTTCACAGTCCAAATCTCACATCCATACATGACCACTGGAAAAACTATAGCCTTGACCAGATGGACCTTTGTTGGCAAAGTAATGTCTCTGCTTTTTAATATGCTATCTAGGTTGGTCATAACTTTCCTTCCAAGGAGTAAGCATCTTTTAATAAAATCTCAAGGTGACAGCAAATCCCTTAGGAGCTAAGATCCTATCTTATATGTTTATAAATCTCTAAAGGATTTAATGAAGTGATAAAAATTACTACTCAATGTAAGTCTGATAAACCCAATTTTTTAAATGCAAAATAATATGTCAGGGAAAGCAATTCCATTTATCAGAACA
Source organism: Cervus canadensis (assembly GCF_019320065.1). Taxonomy (NCBI): domain Eukaryota; kingdom Metazoa; phylum Chordata; class Mammalia; order Artiodactyla; family Cervidae; genus Cervus; species Cervus canadensis. The sequence continues at coordinate 56,048,294 of NC_057391.1, read as the reverse complement.
AACATGAGCTATTAATAAGTGTTAGCAATTCACAACACAAACAAGTAATTTCCAGTATATAACTTAGAGAAGTACATTTGCCAAAGAAAGATAGGCTCTAGCATAAACATAAATTTTTCGCATTTTTTTAGCACGTCTTTGTGTGGTTCATTAACATTTCCACATCAGAGAGTAAGGGAGAAGAAAAAAAATCAAACATTTCTTTACCTTATTTTTCTCACCTCGAAAAGTCTGAACAATGCTTTCTCTGCAAAACATTATGAAGTTCAGTCCATTGTGCTTCTAATCTCAAGAATGTCTTGCTTATAACAATGGTGTTTTTGTGGCATTTGGCATACAAGAGTGTATAGGACTACATGGTTTGCAAGAATGATAGAAACATGATTTGGAAAGCAATCTTCAAAGTTCAATTATTCATTCCATCCTTCTGCTTCCATATAAGTTATCTAAACCAGCACTATAATAGATTTAATATCTTTAAAGGCTTTCTGCCAATTAAGACAGAGAGCAGTAATGTAGCACAATTAAACAAAAATTGGGTTGCAGCCAGGAGAGCTAATTATAGAAACTGGAAACTAAGGCAACAAGACATAATGATTATGGCCCAAAGGCAACCTGTTGGAAGGCATCTACTGATAAGACACCGGCTCTGTCCTCAACTGTGTTGTGCTCAGTATTTTAATTAAGAACTTACATCAGTGATTCTTGAACTCAATGGACATGAACTTGAGCAAACTCTGGGAGATAGTGGAAGACAGGGAAGCCTGGCGTGCTGTAGTCTATGGGGTCGCAAAGAATCGGACACAACTTAGCAACTGAATAACAACATCAGTAATTCTTAACCTGGTTGCTCACTAGAACCACATGGGTGGATTTCTTTTTTTAATACCACCGCATAGACTCCATCCCCCAGAGCCTCTGATTTGATTGGCCCATAAGCTTATGTATCAGTGAAAATGAAGAAGGCATGCTCATAAGTCCACATGTGACACAGGACAGTAAGGTCTGTTCTACAACAAGCAAGATGCAGAAATAAGTGTGGCACAGTCCTGATCACTAATAATGAAAATGAGGTTAATATGAGATTAATAGGCATCAACAATCATCAAAAACTAGTGCCATCTTGGGTTGCAGTAATAATGATTCTACTTCAAGCTAGTCAAATAACCTTTAGAATATTGCTTGACTTTGGAGCAACCCACTTTAAGAAATGAGAGCAAAGCTGAAGCTCTTTGAAAAGAAAGGGAATTGCAGGTGATTCTGGAGACAAGCTTACTTAGTGAGCCAAATATCAGAAAGGTTGTCATGGGAAACAGGAGATGCATTTGCTCTGCTTTGGCCTCAGAAGAAAAGCTAACCCAAAGGATAACAGAGCAAAAGAAGGTCACTTTGCATCAATCAGTAGACAAACTGTCTAATGGTCAAAGCTATGCAAAGACAGAAAAGGCCCTTTTAAGAAGTGGAGAGTTTTCCTCTTCTAGAGGGATACAAACACAGACTGGATGTGTCGTCAGTGAAAATTCTGTAGAAGTTGATGGAAAAGCTTTAAAGGATAATTCTACACTGAGATTCTGTGATGAACTTCAGCTATCTTCCTTACTGTATCAGTCAGGTTTTCTCATTTGAATAAAATAACTCCTCTTCCGTGCACTTTCAGACTACTGGTACAGAATGATGTCACCAACTGCAACATATATACATTGTACCTGGACAGGCCACAGCTATGAGTGACCTTGATTCACAGCAAACTTTACAACCAAAGAGCACACATGAAAACCAGAACAACCAGTGCTACTAGAGATGTCACATCAGGATATCAGCAGGTAGAAAGTTAGATCACCAATCTAGATATAAGCATCTGCTATTCTCTGCTCCAAAAAACAGCTGAAGCCAGAAAATTCTTACAAAGATATACACACGTTCTTATAACTACAACCTTCCCTACATGCACATAAATACATAACACACAAATATTTTTATATATGGCTCCTTATCAACTCTTAGTATCATTTTTAAGTGATCTCCAGGTCTAACTTTAATGCCTAAATAGTTTACTTTCGTAAGAAACTGCATATAGAATGTCAGATACAAAATTCAGTAGTAATCTAGTACTGGTTTTATAATAGTAGACATGAATTTGAGACTAAACTGTTAACACAAATGATTTGATTAATCTTTCAACTATAAAATATAAAATGTAATAGTTATTAACTTTTAATAATATGAATCACAGAAACAAATTCTTTGGTCCAGCAAAGAAAATTACAAAACAGGGTTAAAAACCACCCTGAGACGGTTGGGTTGGTGGTTTTTCCGTTAGCCCCTCAACTGTTACTGAACTTGCCCAATATTATCCACATGATTGATTTATGGATTACCTTCATAAACCATTGGCCAACAAAGGAAACTGCAGTTGTAGTTCTTGCTTCACACAGGAGGTTACTTTCCTTCCTGCTCCATCTTCTCATTTCTCAGCCTTAGCTTAAACCTATTCTACCAGAGCTAGGCTACAACAAAGCTACAAAATTCAAACATCAAAATTAGCTTATTTTAACTCTTTTAATTCCAATTACATATTGTTTGAAAACTATTTTAAATTTTATATCATTGCAATGAATAAAGTAAAAGCAAAATAAACAAATGAAGCTAATTACGTGGCTTTACAAGAAACTTACTTCATAGAGCAGATAGAACAGAACTAACTTATGAGGATGCTGAAATTATCTCACTCAAGCCTGGAAGAAGTAAAAAGCAAACTCTTCAAAATTATAGAGCTTAACTGGATTTTTTAATTTTCTTAATGTGCCATTTTAGAACATTTAGAAATAGATTAATTCAGAGGCTAAAACAAAAGGTTAAAACAGATCAACCAAATTAAGGAAACAAAACAAAAAATCAAACAAATGCTTAGCCAAATAACAGTATTTAAATAAATCAGATGTCAAAACGATAAAATATTTATACTTTTAAAGTCTTGAATCTAGAATGAAAATGAATTTGAGGGATATCCAAAATTTATCTTTTCTCCTACAAGTATTTATAAAACCTCTGTCATGTAGAACATAGAATAATGGACACGGATATTAACAGCACACAAAACAGAAAGCATTTCAATGTTTGCTAAAAAGTCACTGCCACTATAGTAATGCCCCAATACAAAAAAACGCAACAACCGACAACCAGAAAAGACAGCAAATGCAAGTTACTGGCACTTTTCACAACTAATTGCAACTTGTCACAGTGCCTGGCATCATCCATACTTTTTGGTTGGTGCATAAATTGCTTTAATCATCAGGCTTCTTGGTGAGCATCTACAGCATGTTGGCAGTGCAACTACACTGCTCATGAAAAAAAAGAAGAGAAACCCAAATTTTCCCAGTAACCTCCTGTGTGAAGCAAGAACTACAACTGCAGTTTCCTTTGTTGGCCAATGGTTTATGAAGGTAATCCATAAATCAATCATGTGGATTAAAACAGGACTAAGATGTGTCCCAACATGTAGATATCCCAAGAGTCTTCCAAAGAAAATGTTTAAAGTTTTACCTTCCCATGGCTTTCTGTATGTAGTCAAAATGTGAGAAAATTGACTCAAAAATCCTTCACTTCATTTCAGTGAGTCTGAAAGCTTAAATACTATTTTTCTTTTTATTGTTTATTATTAACTAAGTAAGCCCTTCTTTTCTGCATGTTTTTTCCCTTGCCCTCTGACTTCCAAAAAAAAATTAAACTGCTTTCTTCAGGTCCACCAACTGCTTCCATGTGATTTAAAGATACTCTGCTTCAACTTCTAAGTTCATGAGCACCTAGCTTCAGATACGGTTACCCACTCCCTGTTTCCTGAGGGGCTCCTCCCTGTACCCCACACCCACCCCAGCTTTCATCTCACCCTTTCTCTGTTTTCCTCAGCACTCCCCTCTCTAACTGTGTGGGAGTTTCCACCCCTACACCTTTCAGCCATCACTCCTTAACAAGTTCTGTTTTTCTTCTAACTTGAAGTGCCTTCTTCCAATGGATATCCTTAATCTACTGCTCTAACCCCACCCGAGTTACATTCCCTATTAACCTGGGCATTACCATTTGATTATCAAATCTATTTAATCCAGAGGGCTACTAAAATCCTCACTTTGTGACTCCTCAACCCCTGAGAGCCTAATACCTCATATTCAAATTCTTTTTTTAAACAGTCAGGTCTCACCTACCTGAACTATAATTTCCCATGACCCATCCCCACCACCAATTAGATCAGTCTTGAGGATTTTGCTCCCATCTCTTGTTTCTAACAAGTGGTGGTACATATAAACAAACATATCTCAAGTCATTTCCCATTTCCTCTGGTAACACTTTGTCAAACATCTTCACTCATACTGAACCTTCATTTCCCTAACACAGGCCACATCACACAATTAGAAGTTAGCATTACCTTTTGACTACCACCTATTATCAAATTCGTTCTTACGTGCTGGTGTTCTCTACTTGAATAGATTACACACGCTCCTTGAAAGTGGAAAGCAGAATCTATACCCCCTTTATAAGTAACCCCAGCATTTCCCTGGTGGCTCAGACAGTAAAGAATCCACCTGCAATGCAGGAGACCCGCGTTCTATCTCTGGGTTGGGAAGATTCCCTGGAGAAGGTAATGGTAACCCACTCCAGTATTCTTGCTTGGGAAATCCCATGGAGAGAGGAGCCTGGAGGGCTACAGTCCAATGGGGTTTCAAAGCGTTGGACACAACTGAGCGACAAACACTTTCACTTTCAGCACGCAACACATTGCCAGTCTAAGCAACAAGGTCTTCTAGCATGCAGTTTGGGGCCCACCTAAAAGTACCCTACACATTCCAGTTTCCTCATGTATTTTTACTCCTTTGAGCTTCACATTCTTTTTCTACATCTCCTCAGAACCTCTTTGGAAAGTATTAAGTCAATGAACACATGCTGCTAGGTCTAGAGTAGGTAGGTACATTGTGAACATACTGAATTTTAAAAATCATTTTTATTTCTATTTTTTAAAAAAGGAGACAATGAAGCATTAATTCACCCACACACAGGAATAGAAAGTTTTACTGTTATGTCAGTCTGGTCTCAGAGAAACACAGACACATCATTACAATGTGGCCTAAAGAGGTCCAGTGACTGTCCAAGTTCACACATCCAGAAGGATAGTGGGCCACAATCTCTAACTTCACTCTTAACCACTTATTCTGAGTTAAAAGAGAAGTGACTATGTAAACATACAAGTCCCAGTCAGTGGGTGGGAGGGAAATGGAACGGGCTCATGCTGAAGGGCATCTTGGTGATGTCATTGTAGCACTGACTGCTGAGAGTCCGCCATATTGTCACACTGAAGAAACACTTTTTGGAAAACCCAAATGGTCATTGTTTTACCAATCACAAACTCATAAGAGCAACAAGAGCTTCCATTTAGTAACCATAATATCAACAAGCCATCTCAAGATTCTAAGAATAAATTAAGGTGTTCAAATTGAAATTTGGGGAAGGAACACCTCCTTTAAAAGTATCCAAAACTACTTGGCTAAATTTTCACCAACTTGTATAAGCCAGTATACTTCCTGAATAGGACCAGTAATTTAGCTCAGGGAAAAAACTCTTTAGAAACTTCCCATCTAACTTTGTGCAAGAAATATTTTCAGATAAAAGCTATTAAGTGTTCTGGTTTACTGGACTTTCTGAGTTGGAGGCAGGATAAGTTTCTCAGCACTCAGACAAGTTCCTCCCCCTTCTCAAATTCTGTTTGAGTTCAAGAGAATTGAATAGGGATATGCCTGTGCTGACATAAAGAATAATAATAGGACACAGTGGGAACCAGTGTTTTCCAATATTTCTTTATTTTTTAATAAAGTCAGAAAATAGCTATAATTAATCTAACACTTTTTCTGACATTTTTGACATCAACACATTCTAATACAATTACGGCTGTTTTTACTACTCCTACCGTTCATTCTGAACTCCTCCTAATAGGGATCATGAGTGGCTGTCTGGCTTGCTCTTATGTTTTCCTAACGTTTTTAACATTAACATATTTTAATACAACTGTTCTCATTACTTCTATTATTCATTCCTATTATTAACCAAGAAAACTTTGAACTCCTTTCTAATAAGAATAAGAAGTCTAGCGCTTGGCTCACTCTTCCTCCACTCCAGTCCTGCTTTGTGTTACACATCTTGGCAGTCTGAAATCCCACTTGCAGTTTTATGTTTTCCACCTTCCAGTTTTCACAATATCATGTCTCATTTGCCAACTAATTTTACTTAGAATCATTAACCTTGTCTTTTGTTTGTGTTCTAAACCCTTTATCTTTTAAAAGCACTTTTGGTCATTTTTTAGACTGTCCTATGTTCTATAAATTGCTTTGAAGCTTAAGGGTTTGTTGATAAATTAAGGTTTTTCTAGGTATTGAAATATCTTTTTGCAGTCTTCAAAGAGAAAAGCTTGCTTGGCCTGTCTTTGTGTTTGTGGAAATTATACCATTTATCTGTGCTTTGTGTAACTTTTTATCCCAAGTTCTCATCTATAAATGCTAAGGGTAGGATTTAAGGTCATTCTTAGCCTCACGTTTGTAAGATTTTGTATCTCCTTTATCTACCTTTGTCTTCAGAGTATAAAAACTTCACCAGCAGGTATGTAATAAGAGGAGAGGGAATTCAGAGGATTTGTTTGGTGGGTTTTCTGTTGTTACTGTTTTTCAAGATTGGACAAATGAGCAGCAGGGTATCATGGAAATAAACAGACTTTAAATTTGACCAATCTAAATTAGGATTCTACCTATGAGCTGTGTGACTTCAGACAAGTTACCAAATGGGACCCCACTTCATCTCTTAGGGTTTTGTGGAAGATTAGCTATATGTGCAAAGTACCTGGTACACAACTAGACTGACAGTTTTAATATGAGCCATTATCCAGCTCTGTGACCTTGAGTAAATCACCTGAGATCTCTGTGCATCAAAGTCTTCATAAATAAAAGTGAGATAAGTAAAGTGCTCTCTTCACAGAGTTGTGAGATGAAATTAGTTTACTGTAATAGAATGCTTAGAACCCTGCAAGCACTTAGGTGTGTAAGCTATTATCATCATTAACACTGTCAGTATCCATACTAAGAATATCAAGATTATTTCCTGAACCTATCAAATGCATTGCACAGAGTAGTTACGTACTATCACTTTCATACGGCTTAGTTGGCAGGTTGGAGGGGGGTGTTCTCTACAATCATAGTCGTTCCCACTGTTAGCCTTCTTGTTTTAAGTGCATCTGTATCTCCATATTGCATTCCCTGCATAATTTATCAGCAACTTCCACACCTTTAGTTTCACAGACTTGCTAACTTTTTGACATGATATCTGCTGCAAAAAGTAACTTCAGCCAATTTCTCAGTGTCTTCCTAAGCCATTTTCACTGATATCTTACTTTATCCAGTACTTTACAGGAAATCTAAAATTGACTGTGCATACTTGCCCACAGTCATGTTAAAGAAAAAAATTCATAAAAAAGGTTTAGCCTAGGATCTGGTACATAGTACACATCCAGTATATACTACCTAGTCTTACTGTTATCAAACATTTATATAAATTATTTCATTTAACCCTATGGTAGATAATCCTGTAAGGAAAATGCCCCATTTCACAGGTAAAATTAATGATATGCAGAAAAATAAATAAATTGAAATCACAAGTTAGTAAATGAGAAAGAGAGTAAAGGATTCAAACTGTGGTCTATCTTATCCCCAAACACTCTCTCCACTACATTTGAGGAAGCTTTACCATTTCTTCTTTCATATTTGTTTTAATTTTTGGTTTATCCCCATCTCCTTTTCAGCCTTTAGGGAAGAATACTACTTCATCAATTATTAAGAGCATTCTCCCTGAGATCTGTAAGTTTTTTTTTAAACCATTTGAGGTAATATCCTTTAAAGCTACGCAAGACTGAGTGAAAGGCCCGTGGCTTCTGCCTTTCCTAAAAGGATAGTCCACATATGAAGTGCTTAAAAATCCTTAAAAATCAGATAGGTATAGATTCAAATACTATCTCTACAAAGAATAGCTCACAGGGTCACTGTGTGTTATTCTACTTTAATCCATACAATAAGTTTATGAAATCAGTACGCTTATTATCCATAATTTTTATCTGAATAGACTGAGGCTGAGAAGAGTCCTACAGCTCATGTGTGGCCAGACATCCTGTTGGGAGTTCCCAAATCAACACACCATCAGCCAGGTCTGGTAGGGACCCTTGTTCACTCTAGGAGGGCCTGGCTTATCCCCTTGGAGCCATGGGAGGGGTCATTAGACCCGGGATACTCATGCCCCCCTCTGCTCTGCAGCTTCCTTCTCTCAACTCTTGGTGTCATTCTTAGTTTTCCTAGCCCTTAATGGACTTTGTTTTTTCCTTAGTATGTTTAAACTCAGAGATGAAGCTTCCTTATTCCATCTGCTGCAGCTACAGAATACTGTTCTACTGCCTTGTCACTGTTAAGAAGACCAACAGAAAACACACACATCTGTGTGCTTTTGTTCAATATCACGCAAGCTCAAGAAAAAAAACACCTCTGTTATCATTGGCATATTATTATTAATAGTAAAAGAAAGATGAAGCAAGCATGGCAAATGGTTACTACCTATTTAATCTGGGTAATTTGAAATATTTTATAAATTAAGTAAAAATAACTATAAAGGACAGTATCATCTTACAAGTAACATACAAAATATGGCTTTCCTTTTACAGTCACTACTCACAGAATGAAAATACTTGTTACACATTGGAAAAATAAGGATATAGCCAAATATGTAAATGCATGATTACCCAGTAGTAGATTACTGAACTTTTCCCCTGAGGTCTTAAAATATAGACTTCTATTCCTCTTATTTAGTATTTGGTGGTCAAGGCTTTCAAGGGTCGTCCTCTAGAGTAAGGAACTGGCTATAAAATGGATAGAAAGGCATGGGGCCAAGTCTAGTGATGACCAGCTGGGCTAAATGACCAGATGGCAGGAGGCTGCACCGAGTGCAAATAATCACCATGGAGAAAGTCATCCTCCCACTCCCACTCCAGGCTAGAAAATACATTCATCAGCCTTCTGAGAGAGATTCCTTCTCTCATGGGCAGGCTTACTTTAACCAAGCTTATAAGATTAATGAATAAAATCAGAGTTGCCATATATTATTCTAATGAGAAATCTGTCATAGAGGCAGTGTGCTGACTCCCTGTAGAGACAGTTACACCAAGTTATAATCACAAGTTTACGTGATTAGCACAGCAAGAGAAAAGAGGAGTGGTTAGCTACCTCTATTGGTATTGAGTTAGAACAGTCCAATGCTTTCATCTACACAAATGGAAAAGACCTCCCAAAAGGAACCAAATACTAAAAATAATCCATTGGCCAAAATTCTCTCTCCTCTAGCTAGTTCCTGGATGGACACTGCTAAAGTTTGTCCCATGAAACTCACATTGCTATGTCTTAATAGTCATCAAACCCCTCTGTGAATTCAGACTCTGGTTAATGTGCTAGTAACTCAATCATACCAGGTCTTATAGGGTGCATGTCAACTGCAGCATCAATTCTACCAATTATCTTTCTTAGAACTTATCTTAAAAGATCATGTAGCAACTTAAGTTGAGTCAAGGAAAGATAGGAGATTTTAATGAGGGTCGGACACGACTGAAGCAACTTAGCAGCAGCAGCATGACATAATTCACGGTGCTCATCAGTGTATCCCAAGTTTCTAGAAGAGTGTCAGTCACTTAGTAGATGTTCAATAAATACTTCTTATGTAAATGAAAAAAAACTTAGTTAAAAAAAAAAAGTGCTTCAGGGACTTCCCTGGTGGTCCAGTAGCTAAGAATCCACCCGGCAATGCAGGGGACACAGGTTGGATTCCTAGTCAGGGAATTAAGATTCCACATGCCTTGGGGCAACTACTGAGCCTGAGCACCACAACTCGAGAGTCTGTGCACCTCAACAAAAGATACTGCATGACGCAACAAAGATCCTGTGTGCTCAATAAATAATTTTTTTAAAGTAGTTCAGTACAAGCTTAAAGCTCACACATTTTAAATAATCATTCTCACTGCTCACTTGATAAATACAATCATTCGGCTTGGCGAACTTTCTCCTACATATACTTTTCCACACTCAGCCTGAGTTGCTTAAAGAAAATCCCCAAATGTTATTCATCCCCCATCAGCCACTATTACCACTTCTATCACAAAGTACTACCATCCAGGCCTGTTTTCATAGTATTCTTACATTATTTAAGTGCCCAATGGGCAACAGAATAAACTAAGCATCATTCTTAAGATCTTATTCCCATACCAATGTGAATACCAATCACTCTTAATGTGTAAAAAAATAAGAGTATAAACATTACTAAAATTTATTTTTAAAAATCTGAAACATATGGCACCTTGCTATTAAAATGGGCCAACAAAGTTTTTATTGAACTCAAAGTTCTAGAAGGTATGAACCCTACTATCTTAAGATAAGACCCACCCCAGTTTGTGTGCGCGATATGTATTTTACTCACTTTGTACAGGAACTTCTCATTATATTCACGGTCATTGGCTTTTACTATCCGTTCCACTTCTAAAGAGAAAGAGAAATCAGGTAAGAAATTAAATTTTCAACCAAAAGAAACATACAACTCATTAAACTAACATCACATAGGTTACTTTGATTGTCATCAAGGTTGCAAGAATTCTTTCTTCTGAAATTTGAAGGGCATTGGTTTTTTTCCAGCCTAAATGTTGGAACGTGTATCGGAAAAGTCCCCAAATGGAAAGCTGAAGTGTTTTTCATTGTCTTTCTAATGCCAGCCATAAAGCAAAACAGTATGTGTCGCCAATTTCTATATCCCTTTCACTCCATAAAGACCCTTTCTGTTAACTTCAAGTAGTTTCTAGAAAAGAAGAAGCTATGTCAAATGCCACACTGGAAAGGAAATTTTGTTTTGCTATAGAATTATAAGACATAATAGCCAAACAAAACCATACTGAAGTGGCCAGTTAGGTCACTGACCTTATGGTTATGGAGTCAATGGTTAAAATTTCTAAACAACCCATGCATAGTGAGAGGAACTTGACATCTTCAGGAGACTGAGACCGGCCCTTAGCTCGAAATGACCAAAAAAATAAAATCTCTTCAGAAAGCAAATGCAGAATTCCAGCTCAAGGTAGCAACTTATGAAGATCTTGAAGTCCTCTCCTCCCACAGACACACCAAATCAACAGCTATACCTGGAACAAGTTCCTCCAAAAAACACCTAAAAACTAGCTGAGAGATGCCCTTCACATCAGGCAAACAAGAGGGAAACCAATCAAAGCAGGTAGGAAAGGTGGAGACACAATCTCACTCTAAATCTCATCCCCACACAAAGGAGGAGGGAACTCAAAACCCAGAGCTTCAACCTGAGAAGCGAAGGGTTCATACCCCAACTTTCCACATGGGTACCAGAGAGACAGCCTCCATAGCATCTGCTTCAAAGACCAACAGGGCAGGACTATGGCAAACTGAAGCACAGCTCTTTAAAGTGCCTACAGGCAGACTCGCCGGCCCCCCTCCCACCCCCCGCCAGGGCCCAGCACAGAAGCAGCCTTTTGAAAACCACCAGAAAAAGACTCACTTGATAATTTTAAAACATTGGTCTTAGGGGCAGGGGCCTCTGGCATACTCCCCAGAGATGGTGGTTGGTGGGTACAATCTCCCTGCTCTCCCTCTGCCTTGCTAATGCAGATGGGTGCCATCTTTTATTTCTTTCTTTATTCTTTTTTTCTCCTTGTCTTTTTTTTTCCTATTTCTCTTTTCCCTTTTTATCTTCCAACAGGTGCTATCTTCACACTCCACCTCTGTCACACTCCAGAGTTCTAGGATCCCCTGGAGGGGATGTCCAAACACACCTGGCGCCCCAGTCTCTACATCTGATGTCCCAGTTTTTTACAGCTGCCACCCAGGGAACACTCCTTGGCCACCTGGCTCTGAAAGCCACAGCCTTGTGTTCCTGGATCCTATGGGACTATAAAAATCAAAGATTCTATTCTTGGCAGACTACCATCCTCAGGGCACTGCACAGACAGCTGACTAAAACACAGTTCCAGTCTTTCTGAGAAAGAGAACTACTTCCATGTCTAAAACCCTGGGCCTGTGGGGCAGGCTTCTGGTCTGGCACTCTTACAGGGGACTATACAGAGGCTCCCAGGGAATAGAGGCCAAAGGACACAGTCTTTGCATTCTTTCTCTACCTCACTCCAGCTCACCAGGATCTTCAGAAACAAGCTTATCCCTTCTCTGGGGCCCAATTTTTCTGTCTACTGCCAGGGGACATCTCTGTATCACCAGAAAGCAAGTACAAATAACAAAATAATAGGACCACAACCCAGAGATTATCATATTGCAGAAATTAAAATTTGTGAAGGGCAAAAAAAGCCTTTGACTGTGTAGATCACAACAAACTGTGCGAAATTCTTAAAGAGACGTGAATACCAGACCACCTTACCTGCCTCCTGAGAAATCTGTATGCAGGTCAGGAAGCAACAGTTAGAACTGGACATGGAACAACAGACTGGTTCCAAATTGGGAAAGGAGTACATCAAGGCTATATATTGTCACCCTGTTTATTTAACTTACATGCAGATTACATCATGAGAAATGCTGGGCTGGATAAAGCACAAGCTCAAATCAACATTGCTGGGAGAACTATCAGTAACCTCAGAAATGCAGATGACACCACCCTTATGGCAGAAAGTGAAGAACTAAAAAGCCTTTTGATGAAAGTGAAAGAGGAAAGTGAAAAAAGTTGGCTTAAAACTCAACATTCAAAAAACTAAGATCATGGCATCGGGTCCCATCACTTCATGGCAAATAGATGGGGAAACAATGGAAACAGTGAGAGACATCATTTGGGGGGGCTGCAAAATCCAAAATGAGCTTCCCTGGTGGCTTTGAGGGTAAAGCATCTGCCTACAATGCGGGAGACCCAGGTTCAATCCCTGAGTCGGGAAGATCCCCTGGAGAAGGAAATGGCAACCCACTATAGTATTCTTGCCTGGAAAATCCCATGGACAGAGGAGCCTGGGAGGCTGCAGCCCATGGGGTCGCAAAGAGTTGGACACAACTGAGCGACTTCACTTCACTTCACTTAAAATCACTGTAGATGGCGACTGCAGCCATGAAATTAAAAGACGCTTGCTCCTGGGAGGAAAAGTTATGACCAACCTAGACAGCATATTAAAAAGCAGAGACAAAAAAAAAGCAGAGACATTACTTTGCCAAAAAAGGTCCATCTAGTCAAAACTATGGTTTTTCCAGTAGTCATGTATGATGTGAGAGTTGAACTATAAAGAAAGCTGAACACCAAAGAATTGATGCTTTTGAACTGTGGTGTTGGAAAAGACTCTTGAGAGTCCCTTGGACTGCAAGGAGATCCAACCAGTCCATCCTAAAGGAAATCAGCCCTGAATGTTCATTGGAAGGACTGACGCTGAAGCTGAAACTCCAAGACTTTGGCCACCTCATGTGAAGAGTTGACTCATTGGAAAAGACCCTGATGCTGGGAAAGATTGAAGGCAGGAGGAGAAGGGGACGACAGAGGATGAGATGGTTGGATGGCATCACCGACTCAATGGACACTTGTTTGAGTAAACTACAGGAGTTTGTGATGGACAGGGAGGCCTGGCGTTCTGCGGTTCACGGGGTGGCAAAGAGTCGGACACGACTGAGGGACTGAACTGAACTGAACTGAAAGGGCAAAACAAGACAGTGCCCCAGAAACATCAGCAGAGCATGTTTCTGCAGTAAGAGTAGCAAATTCCCACTCTATGTGTACTGAACTCAGAGTTGACAAAAGGGTAATAACAGTGGAGCAATAAAAGCGATGGAAGAAAGACCAGTCAAGTAACAGATGTCAGTGTTGGACTCTCCTAGTAACTGACTTGACCATCTCAACCTGGGATTCCCTTACTCGCACAGCTCTCCACCTAGATAAGTGACAGATTGTAAAAAGGAAAGGGATGTGATAAGAGTTTGGCTTTAGAGAAGGTACACAACCACTTCATGGGAAATAGATGGGGAGAGAGTGGAAACAGTGTCAGACTTTATTTTCGGGGGCTCCAAAATCACTGCAGATGGTGACTGCAGCCATGAAATTAAAAGATGCTTACTCCTTGGAAGGAAAGTTATGACCAACCTGGATAGCATATTAAAAAGCAGAGAATTACTTTGCCAACAAAGGTCTGTCTGGTCAAGGCTATGGTTTTTCCAGTGGTCATGTATGGATGTGAGAGCTGGACTGTGAAGAAAGCTGAGCGCCGAAAAATTGATGCTTTTGAATTGTGGTGTTGGAGAAGACTCTTGAGAGTCCCTTGGACTGCAAGGAGATCCAACCCCTCCATCCTGAAGGAGATCAGTCCTGGGTGTTCATTGGAAGGACTGATGCTGAAGCTGAAACTCCAATACTTTGGCCACCTCATGCAAAGAGTTGACTCATTGGAAAAGAATCTGATGCTGGGAGGGATTGGGGGCAGGAGGAGAAGGGGATGACAGAGGATGAGATGGCTGAATGGCATCACCGACTCGATGGGCATGAGTTTGAGTAAACTCCGGGAGTTTGTGATGGACAGGGAGGCCTGGCGTGCTGCGATTCATGGGGTCGCAAAGAGTCGGACATGACTGAGCGACTGAACTGAACTGAACTGAACACACAACCACAGAGATAAAGTTGACTGGAGAGGAGAAGTAACTTGCAGGCACATATTCCGGATGAGGAAAGGAACAGCAAGAGAGAAACAAAGAGGAGGCACTAAGAAGGGAGATAAAGATAAGGAGATGAACAGGGAAAGAAGGAAGGTAGGAACATGACTTACCACCTGTACCCTATATGCCAGGCACCATGATTTATAAGAACTGATTCCTATTTCCCAAAAGTCTAAGAGGAATCTAAATGTCTCTACAGCCCCTGTGTTGGCTCAGCTTTCAGGTATGAAGTTCACCTCTAAGGACTGCTCCTGACAAACAATACCCTATCTTTGGTTATGATTGGACTCCTAGCATTTGTAGTGTTTATTTATCTGTTTGATAGCCACCTACATGACTTCCTTCTTTACCATTGAAAAAAGTCAGTTCCCTGAGTATAACTCTGAAATTGAGAACCCGCCAGGAAGCAACCTCTCAAACAACTGCCCTCTGAAAGAAAGATTTCAAACTCTGACTGTAAAAGCATCATCCTCTCTTTCCTGCTGATTCTCCAACAAAGAGCAAAAATATCAAAGCCGAAAATGAAGTTTTGGAGGCTAAGGAGACTTAAAAACTTAAAAAGCTAGATGATGTTTTTATTAATCCCCACATCGACCCAGGCATAGTAAAACTGCTGACAGGAAAACAACGGATGTTATTGGCCCACCGGCATCCTGTATGTGATTTCCAGATTAGCTGTAAGTTAAAAATCAGATGTGCTACTCTGCTCAGTGTTGTATGGCAGCCTGGATGGGAGGGGGATTTGGGGGAGAATGGATACATGTATATGTACAGCTGAGTCCCCTTGCTGTCCACTTGAAACTTTCACAACATTTTTAATTAGCTATACATCAGTATAAAGTAAAGCATTAAAAAATCAAATGTGCTCATATTAATTGGCTTTAGTTTAGATCATATAAATTCAGTTGATGATCATTTCATTTTGTTTTGTTTTGTTTTCCAGATTTCATGTAAGGATGATCATTTTTAAATTACGCATTTATATGAAGCGCATCCAAGCACAGAATTCGATAGTTCTATGTCTAGTTTTGCTTATTCTAAATATCAGAATCTTGATTCCTATCCAGTATCTCCATGAAACTACCTCCCCAAGGACTGAAAATAGTCATTTCCCAAAGCGGACAAAGGCGTAATTTCTGTGCTGGGAAATTCTGGATCCTCTCCTAGTGTTCACACTGCTCTTGCCCTTTGAGACTTTGTTAGAGCCAGGAGGTCCTCTCTTCTATTTACATCTGTGTGCTCACTTGGTAGCTCAGTCATGTCCAACTCTTTGTGACCCCCCTGGACTGTAGCCTGCCAGGCTCCTCTGTCCATGGAGTTTTCCTGGCAAAAATACTGGAGTGGGTTGCCATTTCCTTCTCCAGGGGGTCTTCCCAACCCAGGGATCAAACCTGCATCTCTAGAGTCTCCTGAATTGACAGGCAAATTCTTTACCACTGTGCCACGTGGGAAGTCCCTATTTACTTTTAAATTCACCTTATTAAGTCTTCATCTTTATTTCTATACTTTCAGTAAGCATTTTCTTTCTGAACTGAGTCTTCATGAAAAAAAATTCTGGCAGATTTTCCATCCATTCCTTAAGATCTGCAAAATTCTGGTTTTGGATCTAAATTCCTAGTTTTCTGCCTTTTACCTTTTTATGCTAGGCCTGAATTGTCTTTGTAGGAATTGACATTCTTTCATGTACTACAACAGTATGTGAGGGGATATAAACCCCTGTTGGCAATAAGTCACATCCTGCCAAGAAGAGGAAGCCGAGACCAAATTCCCCATAAACAATGCCCACTGAGAACTGCTCAGAGGTTCAATGACTTAATGCCTGCCACTTCATAGGCATCCTTCGAGATGGGAGAGTAATAAAAGTAAAGTGGTCACCAAGGGATTTATCATTTACCAAGGTAAGCTCATTCCTGCACAACTGGTGTCACTAGATGTGTCTGGTTCCAAAAAGAAGCAAAGTGATACACATGGATTATAAAATACAGTAAGCTAGCATATGTTCACAGTGAAATAAATGAAAGAGCTCACAGTTCAAGATAACATGTCCTTCTACTTCCCTTTCCTCTCAGGTCCCACTGAAATGACAGAAAATATTTTTCTAAAGAATAAAAACATAACTGTGTTAGAAAATAAGAATGTGAGTTAATAGAGGCTCACATATTTTAAAGACAGTCTAGAAAATAAAATAGAAATCAGGTGGAATCAATTTGCCCCCAAAAATAAAAAGATAGGAACAATGCTAGCCAAAAGAATTAGAAGAGCAGTTTTCCACAATGGTGCTCCATACAAGTTCCAAATTCAGCCAATAAATATAAAGATTGAGAGTGTGCTGTAGTTATGCCTATTAGCTTGGCAAAATGATTAATAGGATAGCCTTTTACTCTAAGAAGTGTCCTAGTTTGGGAATATTTCCCTAGTGGTCCAGCGGTTAAGAATCTGCCTTCCAATGCAGGGGACATAGGGTTGACCCCTGATCAGGGAACTAATGTTCCATACACCACAGTGCGACTAAGTCCATGTGCCACAACAAGAGAGAAGCCCACTCGCCTCAAGGAAAGATCCCACATACCACAATGAAGACCCCACATGCTGTAACTAAGACCTGATACAGCCAAATAAATAATAAATAATTTTTTAAGTGTCCCAGTTTGGAACATAAGCTATCTGATACCCTTAGTTTTGGAGCATTACCAAAATAATTAAATTGTAATTGAGCCAGTTGGGCCCTCTTACACACCCTTCCCTCACACATTGAAGAGAGCAGGCAACATGCTGAGGGAGGAAACCAAGAGTGGGTGTTCAGGCCTAGAGAGAAGCAGCTGCAAACCTCCACAGCACCTACAGCTGACTTAAGCCCTGGTAAAACCTGCCTTCCTGGGGTAATTGTGGGATTCGTCAGATTGCCTGACTATACCACAACACTATAGACTGATTATCTCTTCTCAAATTCAAATGTTGAGACTTAATCCCTGATATAATATTTGAAAGCCTTTGGAAGGTAGTTAGGTCATGAGGGTGGAGCCTCCACAAATGGGATTAGTGCCCTTATAAAAGAGGGAGGCCCCACTGAATCCTCCTACACTGTTAGTAAGAATGTAAATTGATGCAGCCACTATGAAGAACAGTATGGATGTCCCTTAAAAACTAAAAATTGATCTACCATATGATCCAGCAATCCTACTCCTAGGCATAGACCTGGAGAAAACTATAATTCAAAAAGATACATTCACTCCATTCTTCCTTGCAGCACTATTTACAGTAGTCAGGACATGGAAGCAACCTAAATCGTTATCGACAGGAATAAAGATGTGGTACATATATACAATGGAATATTACTCAGTCATAAAAACAAACAAAATAATGCCATTTGCAGCAACATGGATGAACCTAGAGATTGTCATACTGAATGAAGTCAGGCACAGAAAGACAAATATCATAGATTGCTTATATGTGGAATCTTAAAAAAGGGTACAAATGAACTTATCTACAAAACAGAAGTACGGTCATAGATGTAGAAAACCAACTACGGTCACCAAGAGGTAAAGGAGGGGGGAATAAATTACAAGTTTGGGATTGACATATACACACTAATATACATATATATATAATAGACAGCTAATAACCTACTGTACAGCACAGAGAACTCTATTCCACACTCTGTAATGGCCTGTATGGGAAAGAATGCAAAAAGAAAAGAGTGGATATATGTGTATATATATATATACAGCTGATTCACTGTGCTGTACATCTGAAACTAACATAGCATTGTAAATCAACTACCAATAAAAGGTTTTTTGTTTTTTTTTTTAAAAAGAGGCCCTAGAGAGTTCCTTTGCCCCTTCCATTATGTGAAGACACAGCAAGAAGACAACTATCTATGAACTAGGAAGCATGCTCTCATCAGCCCCCAAATCTGCCAATACCTTGATCGTAGACGTCCCAGCATCAAGAACTGTAAGAAATAAATTTATATTGTTTACAAGCCACCCAGTCCGTGTATCCTGTTATAGCAAACAGAACAGACTAAGACACACGGGAAAACTTCTCTGTGAGCTGACTCTATCACTGGACCTCCTATTTAAAGGAGAAGCCTGGCAGGAAAAAGACTTTGAAACCACATTAATCCATCTAGTCCTTCATTTGTAAATACAAACCAGCAACCATAAGTCACGTAAGACATCTGAGAAAAACCAAGAACACAAAACAGAAGATTCCAAGGGGAAGAGATAATGCTGAAAACAGGTGGTGGAAGGGGGTTGTTTTTGTTTTTAATTCTAATTAGTAACTTGAAGATATTCAAGAAGACATGGCACCCATGAAACAGAGCAAGCTAATAGGAACAAAGAAAATATAGGATAAGATAAAAGCTCTTGGAAATTAAAAACACTTAATGCACAAACTATAACAGGAAAGACAGAATGAAAACTAAGACTGAAGAAATCTCTTAAAATATATATATGAAAATGACAAAAACGAAATGTGAAAAAAAACACTTGGGAGAAAAAACATAAACAATGGACGGAAGGAAATAAATAGAAGAAAATTTCTCTGCACAAGAATAAGGCAACTCTTCAAAGCAAAAGGGCCATCAAGTGCCAATCAGAATAAATGAAAATGAACCTACAAATATTCATAAAATTTTGAATTATAAAAACAAAGATAAAAACATTAAAAACTCCCAGAAGGAAAGAAGTTTTCCTCCAGAAAGAAGTCTTCTTCCACAAGGAAAAAAATGGATAGCCCCAGAGTTACGAGAATTAGACCAACATGAAATTCTCATTGGCAACAAGGATAATAGAAAACACAGGAGTGATGCCTTCCAGTTTTAAGGAAAATATTTTGAACTTAAAATTCTATACCCAGTAAAATAATCAATCATGAAGGGGCAATAAAAACATCTTTAAACATGCAAGAGCATTTACAAATAAGATGTCTCCAAAATAACTACCCAAGAATGTACAAGAAGAAGAATAATGGTGTAAGTATTGAAAGTAAAGTTGAGTGGAGGAAAAAATAGAAGGATGATGATCAGCTAGAGTCCATAATGAAAATAAAAATGCCTGACATGATGACCCACACATCTGTTCCAGGTGGACCACCAATTCTACAGAAAAAAGGAAGGCATGTCTAGTAGTAGTAGTGTTAGTTGCTCAGTCATGTCCGCCTCTTTGTGATCCCATGAACTGTAGACCTCCAGTCTCCTCTGTCCATGGGATTCTCCAGGCAAGAATACTGGAGTGGACTGCCATTCCCTTTTCCAGAGGATCTTCCCGACCCACAGATCAAACCCGGGTCTCCTGCATTGCAGGCAAGATTCTTACATTTGAGTTACAGGGAAGACCTTAAAAGGTAAAATAAACCAATTTCTTTGGGAAAGTACATTATGTATTAGCTCTTGGCTAAAACAATAATTTCTCTAAGAACTCCACATAAAGTAGTCACTGTTTGATATAAAGAACATAAAGTGAGGACTTCCCTGGTGGCTCAGTGGTAAAGAATCCACCTACCATTACAGGAAACACGGATTTGATCCTTGATTCAGGAAGACCCCGCATGCGGTGGAGCAGCTAAATCTGGGCACCACAACTATTGAGCCTGCACTCTAGAACCTGGGAACCACAACTACTGAAGTCTGCATGCCCTAGAGACCGTGCTCCACAACAGAAGCCACTGCAAGGAGAAGCCCACACACCACAACTAGAGTAGCCCCCACTAGCAGCAACTAGAGAAACACCCATGCAACAACAAAGACCCAGAACAATCAAACACAAATAAATTGGTTTTTTGAAAATAACATCAAGTGAGATTTTTAGAACTGTGTTTTATAACAAGCCTAGGGATATCTCAAATACAATTCCAAGGGCCCAACAAGAGTTTCTGTAGGCCCAACATACTGTAGTTTCTAAGACCCAATATCAGTTCTCTGCTGAACTGATGAAGTTCAAAAATGTATTTTAGGATATTTAAATGTGCAAATGAACTTCATGTCCTTTGAGCAATCATCTTAACTCTTATTCCTCTCTAGTGAAGTACCGGAGAAGGCAATGGCAACCCACTCCAGTACCCTTGCCTGGAAAATCCCATGGACAGAGAGGCCTAGTAGGTTGCATCCATGGGATCACTAGGAGTCAGACACGACAGAGCGACTTCACTTTCACTTTTCACTTTCATGCATTGGAGAAGGAAATGGCAACCCACTCCAGTATTCTTGCCTGGAGAATCCCAGGGACAGGGGAGCCTGGTGGACTGCCATCTATGGGGTTGCACAGAGTCGGACACAACTGAAGCGACTTAGCAGCAGCAGCAGCAGCAGCAGCTGGTGAAGTACAAGTCAAGAGTCTTCACTTCTGTTCCTTAAACCTATAAAGTAAGAAACTGACTTCAAGAAAGAGATGAAGAAAAATGTATATAAACATGCTTTACAAAGTATGTGAAGATGTGAGAGAGGGGAAACAGAGACTTGACTCTTCAAGGAAAATTATAAAAATGCCTCTCAAAAGTGTTTACCTGACCCTAATCCCCCACCTTGTTGCCCCAGGGGATGTTAACCCGCCCCCCCCCCGCCCCCCCGTAGATCCTAGCTATACTTACATATGGCCAAGCAGACAACCATGGAGAAAGCAAAAAAAACATGCAAGGCCATATGATGACTGTGGTTGGCCCCTTTCACCATAAAAAGAACTTAAAATTTTCATTTTATTACTGCATTTGTATAAAAAGAAATATATTACTGTTCTATAATAAAACATTTTTATAGATTTAAAAAATTATTCCTGTCAACTGCACTTGTGCTAAACACTAAATGACTATAAGGTTGAGATTGAACTTCCTAGAAAATACCTGGAAAGCTGCTACTCTGTGTTGCTAGCTAAGTATAGATGTATAAGGCAGAAGAGCAAGCTGGTAACAGTGTTAACATTCTTTTGTGACAGCTGAGGAGCCTACCAAAGACATGTGCTTGGATAGGAAGCCATCCTTCACCATTTCAGTGGGCAAGACAATAGCCATCAGCAGAAGCAAATTTATCTTAGACATTGTTTTTAATCTGCTCCAGAAGAGAGGCAAAGAGGTCATTAAGCCCTCAAAGTCCTTCTTCATACAGGGTGCTGGAAATAGACTTCACTCCTCAAATCTCAGCAAGGCCAAAATAATGTGTCTGCCTCAATCAAACAAAATATCATGGAATGCTTATCTTTGAGCCATGTGCTTCCTGTTACATAGAGAAGATAACTAAATGAGGCTACCCCATCTATTTTATGAAATGATTATAAATCAGTTAAATGTTAGGGAACATTTATTAAAAAGAGTAACCTGAGTTTCAAAATATGACCTGGAGGAACCCCCTCCCTCCCTGAAATAATTTTCTTATAGGGCTGACAGTTTGTTTGACTTGGTTGCAGACAATAAAACCATATCCATTTATGTATTATGTACGCTTGCCTTTCCTTATGGAAGGAGGAGATGCATCTAGAAAAACCCAAAAGTGTTATCAGATCACTAAGACATAAGCTGAAAAGATGGGAGGGACATAACACTACTTTGCTGGAAATTTTTAATTGTAGGCACAATGCTGTCCTCATGTTAGCAAGAAGTTTTAGACTCATAAATATGAGGTTGATAATGGGGACTTCCTTCACGGTCTAGTGGCTAAGACTCCACGCTTCCAATGCATGGGGCCCAGGTTCAATTCCTAGTGGGGGAACTGGACCCCACATGCTACAAGTAAAGATCCTGCATGCCACAACTATGACCCAGTGCAGCCAAATAAATAATTTTTAAATGAGTCTCATGAAGGAGCCCTCAGAAGAATAAGTCAAGATAGTGAAGCAAGAGATTTGAGATCTCCTTCCACCAGATCATCTGTGTGAGCACTTTTA
Organism: Cervus canadensis; assembly: GCF_019320065.1. Taxonomy (NCBI): domain Eukaryota; kingdom Metazoa; phylum Chordata; class Mammalia; order Artiodactyla; family Cervidae; genus Cervus; species Cervus canadensis. The sequence goes on along the minus strand of NC_057391.1, from coordinate 56,025,661 downwards.
ACTCAGGAAACACTCCTTACCTGTGCTTCCTCAGTAATAGAATGCCACATTATGGTGCCATCATTTAGTGATAAAATGTTTGCAAAGCACTTTATAAACAGAAAAATACTCAAAAATGCCTTTTTTTAATGAAAAAAATAACAAGAGGTGAAAAAGAGGAAATCATCTAAGTTCATATAGTCAATGTCACTATTATTACTATAACTGAAAAAGGTCTGAAGTAATTTTCTAAATATTTTCAGTAGAAAATTGGCAAATACCCATTGATTCTATGCTAGGTTATTGAAGGCAACACCCACTTCCTAATCTGGGCTCTTCCTCCTCATAACATAATAAATTACACATTATCCAGCTTCAACTTTCAGGAGGCAAGAGAAGACAGGTCACTTAAACATTTTTTTTTTTTTTTTGATGAGTTTGTCTCTGAACAATGCATATTGTCTCCAAACAATGTCAGTGTGCCTTAGTGTTTAAAACTAGTTAGTCAATGTAGCAACTCTGTTAACAAGACTAAGAGTAAGGGGAAGATTTAGTAGGTTTCCATTGGGCCCATGAGTGATCACAGCAGCTATGAGACCATAATTAGTGAGCATACTGTCTTTCTTCATTTAACTCCAGAGCATTTTGTCCTTCACCAAAAGCAGCTTAGAGGACAGTCTCTAGGCAGTTGGCTTTAGCTCCCCCAAACCATAAAATGAGGAAGCACCATGGAGAATGTGGGGGTGTCCCTGTAAAATCCTGATAGCACAGACTAATATTTCCTCATGAAGGTTGGTCTCAGTCCAGAAGTTGAAGAATGTCTCCAAACATGGAGTGTCACTTGAGGTCTAAGGGTTGTAGGATTTTGGGCTGGGCAAAAATTCCCTCAAGCCAAATTAATAACTTAAGCTTTTTCCCTTCTTAATGCTCTTTCATTCTTCACAATCTGGCCTGTGTGGTTGGGAGCCAAAGTAATTCATTAAAGACATGAGGAAAGAACAATGAGCAGGGCAAGGTTTTAAAGACAAAAAAAAAAAAAAAAGAGTTCCCCAGTCTTCAAGATTTCCTGATTTGACTCCAAGAGCACATTCCAATACAATTGAAAACTGTGTGTCCCGAATCAGGGTTTTCTACTGAAACTCAGTGGTGACCTGCATCTGTGAGGATTTGTTGACATTTAAAAAGCAAACTAAAGGGAGAATCAAGGCAAAAAAAAAAAAAATCTTTCCATGATTTTTTAAAATTCTTGTGCTCACAAAAGAGCTTGGAAACAAAGTTAGGGGAGTCAACAAATGCTAAAGGGCCTTGGGATTGTTTTCCTCTGGGTTGAGCCAATTTGCTTATCAGGTCCAGATATTTGGAAAACTTGATTTATTGAGTTTTGTTCCTCTCATGACTTACTACAGCTTCACAAAGAAATATAAAAATATTTTACTAATCACTTCTCTTCAAGCATACATGAATTATACTATACGCATTACAAGTTAAATCGACAGAATCTTCCCACGAGCCCTCACTGTGTGGTTTTCTTCTGTAAGTACAGATTCACAACTGGAGATTTAAGACTTCACTGTAATACAATGAAAAGAATAACAGCTAATGTGTACTGAGCACTCCTTAAAAGTTAGATGCTGTATGAAGCATTTCACATGCATTAACCCTCACGACAATCCTATTAGGTACTCGTTATTATTAACACCACTTTACAAGTGAGAAAAATAAAGGCCTAGCACAATTATGTAACAGAATCCGATTTCAAACACTGAATGTAAAAGGAGCTTGGAAGAGATTCTAAGGAGACGGTGGGTGGTGCCGAGCAGAAATGACGAGGAACCTGCACATGAATGGGTCTACGCCTGTGTCCAGAGGTCAAGGACAGGAAGACGAGACCTCTCTCAACAAAAGTGATACTCCAGGGGACTTTCCTGGTGGTTCAGTGATTAAGGCTTCCTGCTGCCAATGCAGGGGTGTGGGTTCAATCAGGGAACTAAGATCCCACATGCCCTGGGGCACAGCCAAAAGATTTTTTTTCAAAGTGATACTCCAGGACGTACTTCATCCAAAACACAGACTCCATCCCAGTCAAACCTGGGGCCCTGCGACTCCTTACATTTCATTGCTTCCAGCCTTCTCTGCTTCACAGTGAAGCACCAACCCCCTCCCCCAGAGAACCTGACTGACCTCTCACTGGAGGCTTTCCCAAACCCCTGTCCAAAACTTGTTTCCTTACCAACCTTTTTCTTATGGATACAATGCTAGAAAACTGGATTTTTATCTACATTCTCTTACAATTTGATTATCTACAGCAAAAACTATATTGCTATGAACTATGCCAGGATCAGAATTTTTTCTATACAGATAAAAAATAGCTATATTTTCCCACAGCCTGTTCATTCAAAATTAAAAAAAAAAAAAAAATCAGAATCTACCCCAAGGATCACAAGAGCCTAGAAAAAGCTGAAGGACATTTAATTTCTCTTTGTGAGACACAGTCCAGCTATTTAAGCGAAATCAAACCACCTGTCACAAAGCGAGAGGAAAGAACCCCATGTGGGAAAGACAGAGATGTGAGAAGGAAACCTGAGGAGGGCTCTTATCTGCTTCACACCCCAGGGCTTACACAGGAAGCTGTGTTTCTCAAAGCTTGTTTGTCATTTTGAGATGTGTAGGGTTATAAATTGAGTTTCTTTAGTACTTACTGGTTTCTGAGCCTTAATTTCTGAAATCATGTGGCAAATAAAATCTGCTGGAGCCAAGACTAAGTGATTTATTGCAGAAATATTTACTGAATTCAAAGGAGTTCAGTAAATATTGAGTAAAGGCTCTATTCTAGACAGTGAAGGAAAAATAAGTAAGCCAGCCATCATGTTCAAAGGTCATGTAAATGTGCACAGCAAGGAAGTGGAAGACAGGCCTAGAGGGCCACAGAAAGCAGAGTAAAGGAAAGTCAAGTCCAGGTGGGGGGTCAAAGTCATTCCCACCTATCCTGGGAAGCTCTGAAGGGAACTTAGGTGAATACAAACTGTGGAGTGTGGTAGGTTGGACCCTGTCCAAGCTGAGTCATAGTCATTTACTAAAAAGAGAAGGCATTTGGTGGAGATGGTCTGCCACCTGAGATGTGGTGAAATATGGACTTTGCAAGAAGACATCTACAGTTCCTCCTCAGCTGTACCTTCTAGCAGAATATTGGACCAATTGAAAAGACGAAAAGAAAAACACAGGAGGCTTAATTTCTTAACCTATTCATGAAGCAGCCAAATAAAACACATTTTAAAGGAGATGAAAGAGAGCCAGAACTTTAAGCAGAAAAGAAGTCTGCCCACTTCTCTGCCCCTCTTATGCCCACACTCTGGTCCAAGCCACCTCACCTCTCCTCCTGGTTGTGGTAATAGCCTCCCCTTGGGTCTCCTCACTCCTACCCTTTCATCTATTTTCAACAGAACAGAGTGACAGTTCCAGAATTGCAGTAGTTTCCAATTGCTGCTCTAGGAAATCATCACAAATGTAGCTGTTTAAAACAGTACCAATGTATTGTCTTATTACTATGGAAGTCAGAAGATTGAAAATGGATCTCACAGGGATAAAATTAAGCTGTTTGATCAAGATTGAGTCCCTTCTGGAGGCTCTAGGACAGAGTCTGTTCTTTGCCTTTTCTAGTCTCTAGAGGCTGCCCGAATTCCTTGGTCATGCATGCATCACTCTGACTTCTGCTTTCATTATTACATCACCTCATCTGACTTCTGCATCCCTCTTATAAGAAACCCTTTTGATTACAATGAGCCCACTCTTATAATCTAGGATAATCATCCCATCTTAAGATCCTTAACTCCATCACATCTGCAAAGTGTCTTCTACCATGTAAGGTCACATGTTCACAAGTTCCAAGGATTAGGACATGGGCACCTTTATCTTTGCAGGAGCAGGGCATGAATCTGCCTACCACAAGACTCATCTCTGTCCTCCACACAAAATGTCCAGTTTTGCTCAGGAGAGAAGCCAGTTCTTCTAATGAAGCTTAAACTTCAGCTTACCTCACTTGCACTTTTCATCCCAAGACCCTGGGAGTAGCACTAGAAATCTGTTTCACTCTGTCTTGTTTTTTGATGTGCAAGATTAAAATATTTTAGCCACAAGGGCTAAGATCATTGTCTCCACTCTATCTCCTCCCATCACATTTTGCCTTGTACTAGACAATGCTGGGATAAAAGACTGTCAAGTTCAAAGTACAGAGTTTGTGTTTAGCGGAGTATATTTATATGATTCACTGTCACTTCTGTATAACGTTACTGGCGGTCACCCCCAAAGTAGGAATAGTTCTGTCTCCATGGGGAATTACCTAGCATGGCACGAAGAAAGTATAGGGCCCAAGGTCACATGGCAATATGACTGTGTCTGGTAGCACATGGAACCGGAAGTATGTGAATCATGGAAGAAACAAGAGTTTGCAATACTGAGCCAGAAGTTAATCTGTGCAGGATTCTTCCCATCATCACACATGTAAAATTGTACATGGAAGGTTTACTTTTCATTAACTACTAGTCAAAACAAAATTTATCTCGCATTAGTAGTATTAGGAGAATCAAATGCTTGAGTATCCTTGATACTATATATAATAAGCCTATCATACATTTTTCTCTTTACATGAGGATTGAACATATAAAATTTATTAAGATCCCAGTGCTGACAGAGCACAAACCCATTTGCAATAGTATCATATATAGTTAAGTACATCTGTAACAGCTCGGATATGAAGGAAACTTGATGGAAGTTTTCCCAAGGTTAACAATTCTAAATCTTGACATGACATTATGAAGTCACGAAGTTGCAAAGTTATTCTAGGCTATCATAATTTTAAAACTAATTTTAATGTGCTAGAGGAAAAACTGAATTATCTTTCTAGTATCTCTATAGAAAGTTATGCACAAAACATGGTCATAAAAGAGGCAATCAAAAAATAGGGCACCAAAAGTAGAGGAGAAAGGTACTATAAAGGTCTATCAAGCAGTGAATTAATGAAGCTGTTATTTTTCTGAATTTTGTGATATGTATGGTATGTTACGGATTTTCAAAATTGAGATTTATAAGGATTTGTTTTCTCATGCTAAATGAACATTACCTTTAATACTTAGTTTTGTATTAGTTTAAAGCTTCAAATAAAAAACTGGATCTAGCCCTGACAACCCACCCTCCCCCTTGCTCAGTCAGTCAGCTCCAGGCACAGTGCCTCTTTATTGTTCCTCTAATAGGCCAGGCACACTCCCACCTCAAAGCTTTTACACTTGCTGGTCTCTCTGCCTAAAATGCTTGTCCTCTAGTAACTACACGACTCCCCTTCTCACTTCTTTCAGATATTTGTTCAACTATGTCTTTCTCAATTCAGCCTTCCCTGATTATCATTTTTAAAACTGCAACACCTCTAGTACACAAGACGACTTACTTATTCATTTAAATTGTTAACTATCTCTCCCCCTCCCCCACAAGAATGTAAGCTTCATACAGGTTTAAGAGTTTTTAATTTTTAAAATCTGTTTTGTCCACAGTTGTTTCTTTTCTGTTTCGAACAGTGTCTGGTGCGTAAGAGGTTTTCAGTACGTATCTGTGGAATGGCTGGCCGGCTGACTGGATGAGTGAATAAATGAGTAAGTGAATGAATGAACTACCAGTCAAGGTTGAAATTAACATAAGACAACCAGCACTACCACAGTGATACAAGATCATTCCAGTCAAAATCATTGAAATGTGATGTTTTAATTGGCTTATTCATCATATGAAGGCAGGTTTACAATTCACAGTAAGCTTTTCATTTCTGAATTATTAAAAGTATTTTTCTTTATAAAAAATGCCATGTTTTGGATTACCTCATCAACTTTCAGACTTCATTCCACCATCAAAAGAAAATCCAGATTTCAAAATTAAGACTAGAAATAAAAAATCTTAATTTTCTTTAAATTACAAAGCTCTATTTGAACAAATAGTGAAAGTAATGTTTTTGAGAAATAGGTTCACCATCCTGATTGTGGGCTGGGAAGTGTGGGATTCTTGCCATCGTGGGGAGTGAGATTCAGACATTTTATAGACAAAATCTCTGTAGCCTCCCAGGTGGTGCTAGTGTTAAAGAACCTGCCTGCCAGTGCAGGAAACATAAGAGATGTGGGTTCAATCCCTGGGTCAGGAAGATCCCCCGGAGGAGGGCATGGCAATCCATTCCAGTATTCTTGCCTGGAGAATCCCATGGACACAGGAACCTGGTGGGCTACAGTCCACAGGATCACAAAGAGTCGGAAACGACTGAAGCGACTTAACACACACACAGCATTTACTAAGACTACTTAAAATAATAACAACAACAGCAACCATTCAGTAAGTGCTTACTGTATGCCAGATACTGGCTCAAATGCTAAATTAAAGGACTATTCTAAGGTGTGGGTCTATGGAAGGAATATAAAAGCATATTTAATTGTAAATTATTATAATTCTATGGATGGAATTTTTCAATTAAGAGAATTTTTTTTACAAAACCAAAGTATGACACTTAGATTATTACACATTTGAGAATACTAAATAATACAATGGAGAATTGGAGCAATGTATTTGGAAATATGTTCTAAGACCAATAAACATGTATGACATATAATGTAATTCTGAGTATTATTGCATTATTCACTGGAATGAGGCAGCTCAAAATAGATCTATATTTGTATATGTGTCATAGCTAAAGCTTAAACCCATTCTAGTAAAGAAGACTGATTAACATATTAACAATTATTTTCTTATTCAACTTAACTATTCATTTTGCTCATTTCTTACTTCTAATCCTAACAGTCTAAAATACTTACCTAACAACTAGAATAATGTTATATAATGTAGCTTTCTGATAAACTTATAAAACAGACTTTTATTTTTTATTTTTTTTTCCATTTATTTTTATTAGCTGGAGGCTAATTACTTTACAATATTGTAGTGGTTTTTGCCATACATTGACATGAATCAGCCATGGATTTACATGTGTTCCCCATCTCGAACCCCCCTCTCACTTCCCTCCCCATCCCATCCCTCTGGGTCATCCCAGTGCACCAGCCCTGAGCACCTGTCTCATGCATCCAACCTGGACTGGCAACCTAAAACAGACTTTTAAAACAATCTGCTTCCCACTAAAACAGGATAAAATGTCAGGAAAACACATCTATTGAGAACAATTATAAAAGATGACATATACAAAGCTGTTTGAAACTACCATAGAACAACAAAATCACCCAGGACTTTAAAAGTTCCAGCAGAGAAGAGAAATATACTGAGATAAACCTGATACTCTGTTCCTTTCCATTGAGGCATTCGGTAATTCCTAACCTGCCCGAGATGAGACAATAATTGGAATTCAGAGTCTGGGAGGGAAGAAGGGTCTTAGTAATGTACTGGGCTTTCGATTGACTTAAGAGTGAGAACAAACTAAAGCATCCAAGGTCTTATAAACACTGAAACCCAGCCTTAACTTGTCTCAGTCTCTGACTGGATCAAAATGACCTGTTCCTTCTCTTACTGCCTGCTGCAAGAAAGGTAAATCTCCTGAAGAAAAATAACAACCAGACGCTCTGTAACTTTTTCATATGCAATGTATAGATTTCAATAATAAACTAGCAGGTATGGTACAGCACAATAACAAACTATTGAAAACCAAGAGACAGAAAATATAAGCAGGCTCACAGATAATCTAGATATTGGAACTGTCAGACATGGACTTTAAAGTAACTATGATAACAAGATGGATAGTTTCACTAGAGAACCAGTATATATATAAAATAAACAAATGGAATGTCTTATTCATCTTTTGTTCACCAGTCCTCTGCAATAGGAACAATCCAGTACCTACTAAATAATATATAGGTATCTTAACTTCAACTAAAGCACTACCTCTTTTGTAGGCACAGTATATGCAGCACCTGGAGCCCACAATACTTTTAAAGAACACAAAAATGTTTAAATTTTCATTTCAAGTTAGAAGAAAAATGAATATAATAATAGTGGATACATAATAATGAGTCCAACCTGGATTATATTTGTCTTTAAACCCTCACAATTGTAAAACTTAATTTTCAATATTTTTTGAAGGAAGGGGCCTGGAAAGGGCCCATGATACACATAATGTGACCTTGGTCTGATCTTCCTACCCTGCACCCTGTGGAATAAGGCATGTTGCTCCACAACCCTCACATTTTGGAATCATTAATAGCTTTAGAGCTTAAATAAAGCCTCCAATTATCTACTTCTTTTGCTTCCCATATTACCTAACAACCTAAAATCTGAATTAGGTATTTTACATATGAACAACATTCTTTGTTGTTCATATGTAAAATATGAAGCACATATATGCTTTAGAGTGGTCATCTTTGGACCGCCTATTCAAGCTTACACCAAAAGGATGAATTACAAATAACAAACAAACAAACATAGATGGTAAGCATGTTTTAAGTATTTGAGTTAGGTAGCTAAAATTTTCCACATGCTGAAGACTGTGAGATTTATGTGGATATGGAGATAATAAATAGTAAAGCATATATCTGGGAGAAAATTCTTGCGTTCCCACAACACTTAATGGTTGGCTTGTTATATTTTCACATACATCATCAATGTCCCAGGCTTCCTGATGATGTTGTGAAAGTTTATATAAATATAAGTGCACATTTCTTAAATGTAGATCTTAAATAACTCATTGAAGTAAAATATCACTTCTGCCTGATTCTCCCCCTGACAATAGCAGGCTGACTAGAAGTTCTCTAGTCTGTGCTCCTCTGGAAAACATACTGGTAGTGATGTTTGGTAAACTGTTATTAAGTTATCACTGCTACTGTAAACTTAATTGTATAAAGATACATGTTTTTATTAAATCATAAAAAGTTATGTTAAGTTGGTATTACCTAGCATACCATAGGTGCTCAAAAATATTTTTTGACTGCCTCAATAGTGGAAGAGAGGAGAGGAGAAGAAGGAGAGGAGAGGAAGGAGAGGAAGCAAATGTGGCAAAATGGTAAGTAAATGAATATCTTAGGTTGAATAAGGTCTCCGGCATCAACTGATGCCAAAGCTGACGTTCCAGTACTTTGGCCACCTGATGCGAGGAGCCAACTCATTTGGAAAAGACCCTGATGCTGGGAAAGATTGAAGGCCAAAGGAGAAGAGGGCGGCAGAGGATGGGATGGTTACACAGCATCACTGATTCAATGGACACGAACTTGAGCAAACTCCAGGAGAGAGTGGAGGATAGGGAAGCCTGGCGTGCTGCAGTCCATGGGGTCACAAAGAGTCAGACATGACTTAGCAACTAAACAACAAAGGTCTCCAGTCTATAAATAGATCTACAAGAACTGATATAATCTAAAGATGTAACATTCCCAATCATGATGATGCAAATGATGGTGACACCAAAGTCAGTGCCTTAAGCCATGTGGCCACTGTAACAAGTCCAAGAGGAAGGAACTAGCCTCAGCTTTCTCTGCCAATTAGGACCACAGTGAATATAGACCCAACATTTCATCTCATTACAAAGCTATTTACAAATGGGCTACTTAACAGCTCATTACAAATAGTTATGAAAGTCTATAAAATGAAATTCTATATGAGGAAGATCAGCAAGTTGTGTTCCCCATCAAGAGTGGTTCAAGTAACTAATTTATTAGTTTCCTATTTAAAAATTATTTCATAGTATTTGTGCCCAAGATGTTCAATCCAAAATGACTGAGTGGAATGACTTTTGGAATGGCTGCTGCTGCTGCTACTGCTGCTAAGTCGCGTCAGTTGTGTCCGACTCTGTGCGACCCCATAGACAGCAGCCCACCAGGCTCCCCCATCCCTGGGATTCTCCAGGCAAGAACACTGGAGTGAGTTGCCATTTCCTTCTCCAATGCATAAAAGTGAAAAGTGAAAGTGAAGTCGCTCAGTCGTGTCCGACTCTTAGCAAATGGACTTTTGCCAAAAATCAATATGATGACAAACTATTCTAAATCTAAAAGAAAATAAAGGAGTTTAAAGCCAAACACAATGTGTGAACATTATAATTAGATATCATACCAAAAATAAAAACAAGCTCTGTGACATGAGATGTGGGGACAACTGGGGAAACTGAAAAATGGAATGTATGTTACTTATTCATCAACGTTACATTTCTTGGATGTGGTGACAATACTGCAGTTAAGATGGAGAATGTCCTTTTTCTTAGGAGATCTGTGCTGAAGTATTTGGGGATAAGAGTCATGATGTCTTCAACAACAAAAAAGTTTATGGTGTATGCATGTGTTTGGGTGTGTGCTGGTGGAAGGACGAGGAAAAAGAGGAGCAAATGTGGCAAAATGGTAACAACTGTAGAATTTAGGTGAAAGGTATTTGGGTGTTTATCATTCTTCCAATTTTTTATAAGTTCCAACATTTTCAAAATTAAAAGTTAGAGGAAAATATAAAAAAACATAATGTTACAGAGAAAAGTTTAAGGTAGAAAAGGTATCTATGATTACAACATTATGATTTAAGAGCCAGTCAAAATAATGCACACCATAGCTCCATCTGGGGATATGTGTAGAAATATACATTAACATATTAATAGAGGTCACTGATTGGAACCCTCTAAATTGGGCAACATGGCAGTCTGGAGCAGTTACCTCTGGATTGTCCAATTACAATTACTTCTATTTTCTTATTTTTATTTATAAAAAATTGCTTATTTTATACATATGCATTCATATATACACATAAATTATTTTAAAAGAGTGAAACTGAACTTATCAAAACCTCACAACAGTAGATTCTGTTGGAAACTTGTCCTTGTCAAAACTGGTTAATCTAATGTTTACATTATTAAGATAATACCAGTGACTAAATATAAATAAATCACTTTATTTGTAAAAGAAAAAATGACGACAATAATTCTAGACTCTTAAATCGGCTCTGGAAATATGGAAATATTGCTCCAGAGAGCATCACTAATGACCTACAGGTGCAAACTACACTGAGATAGATTTCAACTCATTATGAGACTGAACATTGCAATGAATGTGTCCAACAAGGGAACAGACTGCATCAAGAGATAACTGCTTATCAAAGTAAGTTAACCAACTGTCAGACATATGATTAGAAGGAGAGTACTAGATATACTCTAATCCAGACTTTCCTCTCTAACAAGTCTGAAATAAAACAGCAGTAATAAACCAAATACACTTCCACTGAAGGAAAAACTACACAATAATCTGTCACTGACTAACAACGTTTAAGACAAGATTAATACTCTCAGGTCACAATGCTGTATTTCTTAAACTAGAATACTATTAAAACTGTTCCGCTAGACAAATTGCTCAACCAAAAACCAAATGCTTCTTGCCATAATGAACCTAAATTATTTCTAACCATACGATCTTAGTTTTAAGTGTTGGTGTAGTCATACAATGGAATACTGCTTTACAAGAAAAAACTGAATAACAAAATATTGATACATGCAACTACATGGAAATATGTCAAAAACCTTACACTTCGTGAAAGAAGACACAAGAATACATGCTGCATGGTTTCATTTATATTAATTTCAAAAACAGGCAAATCAACCAAATAGAAATCAGAAGGTGGTTGTGTACAATGCAGGGAAAATGAAAAAAGGGGGCACAAGGAACTTTCTGGAGTGATAGAAATATTGTCTCTTGCTTTTTGGTGATAATTACAAATCTACATAAAATTGTCAAAGCTCAAACAAAACACTCAAGATCTATGTGGTTTTTGCTTACAAATTATACCTCCTTGAAATTAAAATGAATGCTAAAAAAATCATATTTGCTTTGTATCTCCTGAAGAACTCAATACTTACCAAATGATTTCTTCTTACTGCAGAACATTATGGCACTTGATTATTTTTCACCAGGCCTCAACAGCTGGCCTATGTAAGAAAACAGGATATGTACAAAACATTAGTATTTGAGAAACACTCGTTAACCAAAAATTCCCATCATCCAGCTTTCTTCCTAGTCAAATCTAGATGACTAGGAAGTCATTAACACAACAAAGAATAACAGACTCCATTTATGAGACTTAAATCTAACCAGACAGACACAGAAAACAAACTTATGGTTACCAAATTGGAAAGGGGGAAGGGATAAATTTGGAGCTTGCAATCAAAATATACACATTACTATATATAAAATGTATAACCAAGAAGGATCTGCTGTATAGTACATGGAACTATGTACAATGTCTTGTAATAACCTATAAGGTAAAAGAATCTAAAAAGGAATGTATATATATGTGTGTATATGTATACACACACATATATGTACATATATATAGAGAGAGAGACCCAAGTCATTTTGTTGTATACCTGAAACAAACATACCATTGTAAATCAATTCTATTTCAATTAAAAATTTTAAGAGAAACAATTCTATATAAAAATTACCTATTTATATTATAGCAGATATATGGAACAACAAAGTAAGAACAAGTATGACATTAAATTTGGCGTTAAAATGGAGCCAAATTTTCTAATATATCCAAAACCCTGTAAATTTGAATATTACAGAGGTGATGCTCCAACACCTGCCTTTTATTTAAGTGCCAAGTGTGATTCCTTCCAGAGTCACCCAAGTCCAGGAAGTGCAGACGGTTCCATATAGAATTAAATGAAGGAGGAACATGCCTAGACACATAGTAATCAAGTTGACAAAAACTAAGAACAGAGAAAATATTAAAAGCAAGACAGGAAAAGCAACAAATAATAAACAAGGGAATCCCCATAAGACTATCACTTGCTTTTTTAGCAGAAACTGTACAGGTCAGAAGGGAGTGGCTAGATATATTTAAAGTAAAGAAAGGGAAAAACCTAAAACCAAGAATACTTTGCTCAGCATGACTCTCATTCAGAATTGATGGCAAAATCAAAAGCTTTATAGACAAACAAAAGCTAAAAGAATTCAGCACCACCAAACAAGTGTTACCACAAATGCTAAAGCAATTCTTTAAGCATAAAAGAAAAGGCCACAATTAGAAACATGAAAATTACAAAATGGTAAAGGTCACTAATAAATGTAAACACATAGTAAAAGTAGGAAATCATCTACACACAAATATGATGCCAAAACAGTAATTGAGAGAAGAGGAAAGTACAAATGCAGGATAGTTTAAATGCATTTTAAATTAAGACACCAGCAACGTAAAATAATCATGTATACATATAGACTACTACATCAAAACCTCATGGTAATCACAAACAAAAAATCTATAATAGATAAACACACAGAAAAGGAATCCAAACACAACACTAAAGATAGTTATCAAATCACAAGAGAAGTAAACAAAAGAGAAAAGGAATTTTAAAAGTCCTATAAAATCAAAAACAACTTTAAAATGGCAATAATATATATATCAATAATTATCACAAATGTAAATAGATTAAATGCTCCAACCAAAAGACATAGGCTGGCTGAATGAATACAAAAACAAGATCCATATATATGTTATCTATAAGAGACCCACTTCAGATCTAGAGACACATACAGACTCAAAGTGAGGGGATAGAAAAAGGTATTCTATACAAAGGGAAATCAAAGGAAAGCTACAGTAGCAGTACTCCTATCAGACAAAATAGACATTAAAATAAAGACTGTTACAAGACACAAAAAAGTACATTACATAATAATCAAGGGATCAATAGAAGAAGATATAACAATTACATATGCACCCAACACAGGAGCACCTCAATATATTCAGCAAATGTAAACAGACATAAAAGGAAAATTGACAGTAATACCATAGTGGAGGACTTCAGCATTCCACTTACATCAATAGAAACATCATCCAGACAGAAAACCAATAAGGAAACACAGGTTTTAAATGACACATTAGAACAGATAGATTTAATTGATATTTATAGAGCATTCCATTCAAAATCAGAAGAATATATCTTCTTTTCAAGTGCATATGGAACATTCTCCAGAGTAGATCACCTGCTGGGCCACAAAGGAAGTCTTGGCAAATTTAAGAAAACTGAAGTCATATCAAGCATCATATCAAGCTAGTCCCATAGCACTAGAAGTAAATTACAAGAAAAAACAGCAAAAACCACAAACACATAGAGGCTAAACAATATGCTACAAACAACCAATGGACCACTGAAGAAATCAAAGAGGAAATTAAAACATACCTAGAAACATAAAAATGAAAATACAATAATCCAAAACCTGTGGGACATAGCTCAAGTAGTTCTAAGAGGGAAGTTAATAGTGACACAAGCTTAACTCAGGAAACAAGAAAAATTACAAATAACAACCTAACCTTACACTTAAGCAACTAAAGAAAGAACAAACAAAACCCAAAGTTAGTAGAAGGAAAGAAATCATAAAGTTCATATTGGAAATAAATGATATAGAAACAAAGAAAACAATATAAAAGATTAGTGAAACTAAAGATTGTTCTTTGAAAAGATAAATAAAATTGATAAACCTTTACACAGACTCATCAAGAGGAAAAAAAGGAGAGGATTCAAATCAATAAAATCAGAAATGAAAAAGGAAAAATTACAACTGACAGCACATAAATTCAAAGTATCAGAGACTACTATGAATAACTATACACCAATGAAATGGACAACCTAGAAGAAATGGACAAATTCTTAGAAAGGTACAATCAACTAAGATTAAGTCAGGAAGAAACAGAAACTATGAACAGACCAATTATATGTACTGAAATTGAACCTGTAATTTTAAAAAACTCCCAAACAAAAGGCAGGATCAGATGATTTCACAGGTGAGTTCTATTATACACTTAGAGATTAGCTAACACCTATCCTTCTGAAACTATTTCAAAAACTGCAGAGAAAGGAATACTCCCAAACTCATTCTATGGGGCCCCCATCACCCCAATACTGAAACCAAACAAAGATACCACCAAAAAAAAAAATTACAGATCAGTATCAATGATCAACACAGACATAAGTATCCTCAATACTAACAAACCAAATCCAACAATGCCTTAGAAGGATCATATAACATGATAAAGTAGGATTCATCACAGAGATGCAAAGATTTTTTAATATCTGCAAAATCAGTGTGTGATACACCACATTAACAAGTTGAAGAATAAAAATCACATGATCTAAATAGATTCAGAAAAAGTTTTCAACAAAATTAAACATCCATTTGTGATTAAAAAAAAAAAAAAAAACTTCCATAAAATGAAAAGAAAATCTTCCATAAAATGGGCATAGGGAAACTACCTCAACATAATAAAGGCCATATACAACAAATCCACAGCTAATATCACACTCAATGGTGAAACACTGAAAGCATTTCCTCTAAGATCAGGAATAAGACAAAGATGTCAAGTTTTCGTCACTTTTATACAATATAGTTTTCAAAGTTCTAGCCACAACAATCTGAGAGGAAATAAAACAAATCCAAATTGGAAATCCAAGAAGTAAAACTGTCACTGTTTGCAGATGACACGACACTATACATAGAAAATATTAAAGATGTTACTAAAAAACTACTAGAACTCATCAATGAATCTGGTAAAGTTTCAGGATAAAAAATTAAAACACAGAAATCAGCTTCACTTCTATACTCTAATAATGAAACATCAGAAAGAAAAATTAAGAAAACAATCCCATTTACCACTACATCAAAAAGTATAAAATACTTGGAAATAAATCTAGCTGAGGAGGCAAAATACCTGTACTCCAAAAATTATTAGATGCTGATGAAAGAAATCAAAGACATAAATAGATCAAAAGATATAACACGGTCTTGGTTTGGAAGAATCAATACTGTCAAAATGGCAATACTATCCAAGGCAACCTACACATTTAATTCAACCCCTATCAAATTACCAATGGCATTTTTCACAGAACTAGAAAAAATTTTTTAATTTGTATGGAAACACAAAAGACCTCAAATAGCAAAAGCAATCTTGAGAAAGAAAAATAGCTGGAGGAATCAGACTCCCTGACTCCAGACTACTGTACAAACCTATAATCATGAAAGCAGTATGGTACTGGCACAAAAATAGAACTGTAGATCCATGAAACAGGATAGAAAGCCCAGAAATAAACCTACTCATCTATGGTCAATTAATCTATGACAAAGGAGGCAAGAATACAATGGAGAAAAGCATTCTTTTCAATAAGTGGTGCTGGTAAAACTGAACACCTACATATAAAAGAATGAAATTAGAACATTCCCCAACACCATACACAAAAATAAACTCAAAATGGATTAAAGACCTAAATGTAAGACCAGAGTCTAGAACTCCTAGAGGAAAATATAGGCAGAACACTCTCTGACATAAATTGCAGAAATATCTTTTTGGATCCCTCTCCTAGAGTAATGGAAATAAAAACAAAAATAAACAAGTCAAACCTAATTAAACTTAAAATAAAAGTTTTTGCCCAGCAAAGGAAGCCATCAACAATGTGAAAAGACAACCTATAGAATGGGAGAAAATATTTGCAAATGATGCGACCAACAAAGGGTCAGGCTCCAAAATATACAAACAGTTCATGCAGCTCAGTATCACAAAAACAAAAACCCAATAAGCAAAAGATCTAGACAGACGTTTCTCCAAAGAAGACATACATATGACCAAAAAAGCAAATGAAAAGCTGTTCAACATTGCTAACTATAAGAGATATGCTAATGAAAACTACAATGAGGTTATCACCTCACACTAGTCAAAATAGCCATCATCAAAAAGCCTATAAATAATAAATGCTAGAGAGGGTGTGGAGAAAAAAGAACCCTCCTACACTCTTGGTGGAAGTGTAAATTGGTGCAGCCACCATGGAGAACAGTATAGAGGTTCACCTAAGAGCTAAAAATAGAGCTATCCTATGATCCTGCAATCCAACCCCTGGGCATAATTCAAAAAGATACATGCACCCCAATGTTCACTGCAGCACTATTTACAATAGTCAGGACACGAAAGCAAACCAAATGTCCATTGACAGATCAATGAATAAAGATGTGGGTGTGTGTGTGGGTGTGTGGGTGTGTGGGTGTGTGGGTGTGTGGGTGTGTGGGTGTGTGTGTGTGTGTGTGTGTGTGTGTGTGTGTGTGTGTGTAATATTACTCAGCCATAAGAAAGAATGAAATAATGCCCATATGCAGCAACATGGATGTACCTAAAGAGTACCATGTACTAAGTAAAGTAAGTCAAAGACAAATATCATACAAACATCATTTCCACATGAAACCTAAAATTTAAAAAGACACAAATGATCTTATTTCCAAAAAGAAAGGCTCACAAAGAGAGCAAACAAACTTATGATTGCCAAATTGGAGAGGGGGTTCAGTTCAGTTACTCAGTCTTGTCCAACTCTTTGCGACCCCATGAACTGCAGCATGCCAGGCCTCCCTGTCCATCACCAACTCCTGGAGTCCACCCAAACCCATGTCCATCGAGTCAATGATACCATCCAACCATCTCATCCTCTGTCATCCCCTTCTCCTCCTGCCCTCAATCTTTCCCAGCATCAGGGTCTTTTCAAATGAGTCAGCTCTTCGCATCAGGTGGCCCAAGTATTGGAGTTTCAGCTTCAACATCAGCCCTTCCAGTGAACACCCAGGACTGATCTCCTTTAGGACAGACTGTTGGATCTCCTGGCAGTCCAAGGGACTCTCAAGAGTATTCTCCAACACCACAGTTCAAAAGCATCAATTCTTCTGCACTCAGCTTTGGAGAGGGGGTAGTGAAAGGGATATATTAGGAGGCGGGGTTAACAGACATACATGCTCAGTTGTGTCCGACTCTATGCGACCCCGTGGGCCAGGCTCCTCAGTCCATGAGATTCTCCAGGCAAGAATATTGGGGTGGAGTGCCATTTCCTTCTCCAACATATACACACTGTATAAAACATGTAGCCAACAAGAACCTACTGTATAGTACAGGGAACTATACTCAACACTATGTAATAACCTACCTATAAGGGGGGAAGAATCTGAAAAAGTCTATGTGTGTGGTGTACATATGTGTGTGTGTATGTGTGCTATATAATATATAAAAGTACATATACATTTCATATATGTATGAAGTAAGCAAGGAAAACATAAGAAAAATGGGACTACATCAAACTAAAAAACTTGCACTATGAAGGAAACTATCAACAAAACAAAAAAGCCACCTACTGCATTTGGGAAGATATTTGCAAATGATACATCTGATAAGGAGTTAACATCCAAAATATACAAAGAACTCTACAACTCAACATCCAAAAAAAAAAAAAAACCCAACCCCATTAAAAAATGATCAGAAGACCCCAAGAGACACATTTCCAAAAAATACATATGGATGGCAAACTGACACATAAGAAAGATACTCAACATCACTAATCAGCAGAGTAATACAAATCAAAACTACAATGAGATGCACCCCAATGTTCATTGTAGCAATACTGACAATAGCCAAGACACAGGGAAATAACCTAAATGTTCACTGAAAAATGAATGGATAAAGAAGATGCACTATACACACACACACACACACACACACACACACACACAGTGGAATACTACTCAGTCATAAAAAAGAATGTCATTTGCAGCAACATGGATGGATCCAGAGAGTATCATACTAACTAAAGTAAATTAGAAAAAGACAAATAACATGACACCATGTATATGTGGCATCTAAAATCTGATACAAATGAACTTATCTAAGAAATAGACTCACAGACATAAAAAACAAGTTTGTGGTTGCCAGTGGGGAGGGGAATTGAAAAGAGATGGATTGGGAATTTGAAGTCAGCAGATGCAAGCTATTATATACACAATGGATAAACAAGATCCTACAGTATGTGTGCCGGCTAAGTCACTTGTCATGTCTGACTCTTTGTGACCCCATGGTCTGTAGCCTGCCAGGTTCCTCTGTCCACGGGATTCTCTAGGCAAGAACACTGGAATGGGTTGCCATGCCCTCCTCCAGGGGATCATCCCAACTCAGGGATCAAACCCACATTTCTTATGTCTCCTGCATTGGCAGGCATATAGAGAACTATATCCTGTGGTAAACCATAACAGAAAAGAATATAAGAAAGAATATGTGTGTGTGTGTGTGTGTGTGTGTGTGTGTGTGTGTGTGTGTGTAAAACTGGACTTTGCTCTACAGTAAAAATTACATTACAAATCAACTAAATTTTTTAAAAACTGCAATGAGATACCACTTCACACATGTCAGATGGCTATTATAAAAATGATGACACATAGGAAGTGTTGGCTAGGATGCAGAGAAGAGTTTTCTTATGCACTTTCACTATGGAAAACAATATGGAGATTCCTCAAAAAATAAAAGTAGAACTACCATATGATCCAGCAATTTCACTTTTGGGTATTTTTTCACTTTTGGATACTTTTCCAAATAAAAATACTAACTCAAGAAGACATTAAGCACCCCCATGTTCATTACAGTAGTATTTACAATAGCCAAAATATGGAAGCAAATAGCCAAGATATGAAAGCAACCTAAGCACCCACTGATAGATGAATGGATAAAGGTGTGGTGTATATAAACAATTAAATACTATTCAGCCATAAAAAAAAAATGAAATCTTGTCAATTTTGACGACATAGATGGACCGAGAGGGTATATACTAAGTGAAAGAACAGAAAGACAAATACTGCATGGTTTCACTTATATGTGGGATCTAAAAAACAAAATAAATGGATAAATATAACAAAACAGAAACACATATACAGAGAACAAACAGGTGGTTGCAGGGATGGGGCGACAGGGGGAGGGAGAATGAGTGAAATAGGGAGATTAAGAAGTATAAACTTCCAGTGACTAAACAAATGAATCATGAGAATGAGATGTACTGTGTGGGGCACATAGTAAATAATAATATCTCTGCATGGTGATAGATGGTAACTAGACTTATCATGGTGATCATTTTGTAATGTATAGAAATATTGAATCATTGTGTTGTGCACCAGGAACTACTATAGTGTTATAGGTTAATCATACCTCAAAAAACAAACAACAAACTCATAGAAAAAGAGATCAGATTTGTTATTACCAGAGACAAGGGGTGGAAAGAGGGGGAAGTGGATGAAGGTGATTAAAATATACAAACTTCCAGTTAGAAGATAAGTACTAGGCATGTAAAGCACAACCATGATCAATATAACAGTAGTGCATGTTATGTACAAAAGTCGTTTAAGAGGGTAAATCCTACGAGTTCTCATCACAAGAAAAATGATTTAAGTTTATCTATATGAAATTATGGGTGTTCATTAGACCATGGACATGAACTCTGACACCTCTGCAAACACATGACAATAAGGAGAGCTTCAGAATTCATTTTCTCTAGGTTAGAAAGAGAAATGACTTGTTTGTTCCTGCTCAAAGATGTGGTGTGGCAGGATGCATTAAACACCCACAAAAGAAGAAGCTGGTCACTCATCTAGAGACCAAAAAAGAGGACCAGCAATGCTTATGGCTTAGCAGTTACAAGAAAGGAGGATGCAGAGGAATTTCATCAACACCTATTTTTCTACTATAAATTTCTATAATCTGAAACTATCAGAATTTCTCCCTGTTGTGCACCTAGATTCACAAGTTCCCATCCACTACAGCCAGGAAAAAGCCACAGGCTCAGCAGTGCTGAGGGAATAACACCCACCTCAAGGTGTCCCTGACATGTAGGGCCATCAACACTAAGACCCACTGCTTTTCCAGGGACGAGTCACTAAAATTGATGAATCCAACATGAAGATGGGGTTACTACTGCTGGGTGCTGCAAGAAGCCAGGAGAGGTCCTCCAATAAGACCCATCAATAACTCTTCTGTTCCTCTTCCCAAGCCTTTTACCAACTGCTACAAGGCTGCCTAAAACAATCCTCCCCTCCCCTCACTGTTCCCCAGCCCTAGGCAGCAGACGCCTCCAGGACAGGCCTGCTGACCAGTTACTGCTTTACCCTGCATTCCTTCATTAATAGGTTTCCCTGTTCCAGCCCTGGCCACCCATAGACTCAGGTCCTCACTGAAGCCAGAGTGATATTGATAAAAGTTAAACAGCATTATGTCACACCCCTACTTAAAACCTTTTAATCACCTCCTGTTGGCCTTAAAAAAATAAAAAGATCAAATTCCACATGATTCCGTGGCCCCTCTGCAACCTGGACCCTGCTGGTCTTTCTACTCTGATTTCTCATCAGTCTCCTTACAGTCCCCGTTCCTCCTTGCACCCCCTCATGTCTATACTACAGAAATACTCAACTCAGCTCTTTCCATCTGAGGGCCATGATTCATGTTCTTTCCTCTGTCAGTCATAATCTAATACCCATGGTGAATACTTAAATCACCTGACTAATTTGTTCCTATCTTTTCAATATCAATTCCAACTGCACTCCTAGCACTTCCTCTAGGAGTTCTCCCCTGGCCCCCCAAATCAGAGATAAGACCACTTCCTATGTGTGCCCACAGAATCAAGAACTTCCCATCTCAGAACCCCTATAATTCTAGAATTTATTTGCCTATCACATTAGCTGTTTTCCCCTTAGTCTACAAACTCCAGTGGGGCAGAGAACTGATCCGTCTGGTCCATAGTTGTATCTTCAGTATCAAATGCACAACTGGCATGCGGCAGTGCTTAATAAATATCTGCTAAATGAAAGAATGAATTTCTTAGTTTCTATGAGGAATAAAGCAAGGGCTTCCTGATACTAAACAGCATTTCCCTTTTAGCAACTCTCCTTTCGTAGACCCCAACTCCAAGTTCAAGAAAGTTTTAGATCCTCCCAAACTGGGAACCTCTGTGGCTTTCTTAGACATGCTCTCTCTCTGGCTGGTCCCTATCCTCCTGTGCAACCCCAACTCCAGCCTAGGAAGAACCTCAAAGACTGAGAAGTATTTGGTTAGCAATAGGAAGAGTGTTGCAGGCAAACTGAATAGCATGAGAAAGGAGAAGGAAATTTGCAAATCTCTGGGAGTAGAAGGGCAAGAGGAAGCAGCCTGACTCTAAAAGAAGATGCACAAAAAGGACTTTTTTTTTTTTAAGGAAAAGACTTTCTGTGAGAAAAACATGAACAAAAGTGGGTTTTTATCCATGAGGAGCTATTTTCGTTCCAACAAATATTCACAACCGATACAAAATGTCGACGGGAAAGGATGAATGGATTCAGTGGCAATGACACCTTGATCTGATGGCCCCATCTGGCCAAAGGGTTTTAAGGCTCATCAGCAAGTTAATCAACTTGTTAGGGCTTGAAAACTCTCTGGAGATTAAGTTAACATTCTGTTTTCATGAGCTCAGAGTCCCTCGAGCAGGTAAAAGGAAGAACAGTTCTTTAAGCAGGATGGCAAAAGGGACTCTCTACCCTGACAGGTGCCAATGAGAATGCAGGCAAGAAGAAAGAAATTCAATCTCTCAGGAAGTTATTAGAAGTACTGGCCACTGGCCAGCTTTTTCTTTCTTTCTCATTATTGGTTTGCTAGATTGCTTTGAGGGATTAGCACTAATAGATAGCCAGTACACAGGATGAACTTAATATATATTTGTGCAATATAAAGGTAACTAAAGAGAAAATATCCAGGTAACCCCTTCCATCTCTTATTTTAGATCTTCCTACAAGTACTTTTCATTTTAAAATCCCCAGACAATTAAACATAAAGCAAAACCATATCCTTTCTAAAATTACCTTTAAGCCTTACAATTATTCCAATGCTTTTAATTTCTCTAATACCACCTTCCAAAATATCTTTGAAATTTTTTATTTTTAATATAATGAATAAATCTTTTTTAATTTAGTCATTTTTGCCTTTGTAGAAAATATGCTCTATTTCATATTTAATGCAGAGTGATAATATAATCACTGTTGTATGATTAAACATTTCTCTGAGGTTTGTGAAAATTGTTTCTTATTAATGATCTTATCCAAGTGTTTTTACTCTCTAAAATATGTGGTTATAACAAAAATTAAGAATTCAAGTCCACGTTTTCTCCAATCCAATCTTTCTTTATAAGAGCAGCAACCCAGATATATCTAATAGAGTATTCACAGTAATATATCAGATTCTAGTGTAAATTTGAGGAAGTAAAATTTAGTCCTTTGTCTTATATTTACCAATTCACCAAAATACCCCAGCCAACACTCACTGATGTTAGAGAAAAGAAAAAGCCATCTTCTATTGAACTTTCAGATCAGTGAGGGTCTAAGGAAATACACTGGAAGAAAAAAAAAAAAAAAACAGGTGATAAAGAAGGATTTGCTAAAATAAAATCTAGTTTAGGATTTTGAAATTCAACCACTCACAAGTGCTGAAGCAAACATTATTTACATAAAAACACTGTTCCTTTTTTGAAATCACCCCAAAGCAGAAGAAATGGAAGAAGGTAAGTCGCTGAATAGGTTTTATCTTACCCTTGCCTTCATCTCTTGCAAGGGGTTAAGATGGTGGTTTTCATGTGTCAAAGTCTTGGTGGATTTTTATAAGAAAGACAGGTCTGGGGAAAGTAGGAAGAGAGAGAAATGTAACCCAAATAATAGCCAGGCACTCTACCTATATTAATTCATTTATGTGAGTACTCTTTTGGAAAAGATTGAGAGTGATGCTTGCATGAAGAATTTGATATATTTTTTTAAATTTCAAGTTCAGGTTTTGAATCTTGGGCACAGAATGTAATTCTTCTAATAGAAAAAAAAAATGGCAAAGTCAAAAGAAAACTCCAGTTTGTTTAGGAAAAATAAGTTGATATCAGATACCTTGAGATTAAGGGCCATAAAAAGACATCCAAGTTGGAAATGCTACTCAAGCAGCTGTCTGCATAAGGGGGCACACTGGTCATATTATGATTCCTCATAGAGGTCCCTACTTTACAATGAAAATGGGTACACTAGGGTGCAGGTGACTCAACACTTTAAGTAAAGGATTAAAATGAAGTTTCTCTTTAAAGATCGGAGGCCATTTAACAATCAGGTTATTATAGTTAATTCCCCTTGCTCCAATTCCACAATCACCAAGCAACCTGCTGATAATAACTTGCTTTCCCACAGAAGTCTGCCTACAGGGAAAGAGTACACTAGCCAGGCCTGCTGAAGTGAACATTCTGGTCCTCCTGACAGTTACATTGTACATTTTCAATTAATAAATTGTGGTTCATCTGTCTAGATCATCTGTCTCCTGAGCTATATTAGTCTTCCCCAGAAATGTAGATCTGTTTTTGCTATGCTGTTGACTTATGGTCTAAAGTATATAGGACAAATGACCCACCCTGGCCATAATAAACTCACCAACAGGCCACCAAGGGCAGGGCTGGCTGATCTGCTCAAGGGGCAGCAGGATGTGGTAACTACAAGCCTGTCTTTTGAAGTCAAAGAAACTGACCTTGGATTCCTGCTTTTTCCACCAGCATTACAGAATCCAGGGCAGGTAAGCTACATAAGCCTCAGAACATACCTGGACAGGTCATTGGGAAAAGGGAGCTCATTATATAGCTATCTTGAAGGCAGTCCTCTGAACTTCTTCTGTCAAAATGTCTAAATAAACATTAGGATAAAATGAGGACGGTAAGGGTAATTCCTGTAAGACATTCTCCAGCAAAGGAGGTAACTGCAACTGGGTAATGAGGCTTTAAAGAGATGTATTCACAGTGGGGAGCCAGGGCCATAGCGATAAATTGAGGGAATAAAACCAGTGGGAAGAGAGAACGAAAATATGAGGGAGGGGGACAGCAAGACAAAGGAATCAGAGGAGACTGGAAAAGAAAGGGGAAAAGAAGGGGTGGGGCAGCTGGAGAAGGGACAGGAGAAGCAGCTGAAGCCAGGAGAGTAGGGCAGGCAGATTCCTGGCAGCTCTCCTTTCTCGCCAGAGTGCTGCCAGGGAGCACCCTCAGCCTGGCTTCATCTCAGTGTCAAGGGAGGAGCAGGGGTGTGCCCAAGGAGGATCCTCTCCAGTTCTCAGGACTCAGCAACAAGACCCCAGAGAGCTTCAAGGAGCCTGACCCCAGCCCTCACCCCTGTGAGGACTCCAGCCCCCCACCCCACGTCTGTTCTCCTGTCTCCATCTGTTCTTGCCTCCCTCTCTCCCCAGCTCTGCCTCCTCTTCCTCTTGGGAGGCACTGTCCTGCACAGAGAGACTTTCTGGAGAGCAGATCCCAATCCGAGCTCAGCCACTTTTATCTAGTGTCACTCTGACCAGGTCACTTACCCTTCCTAAGACTCACTCTCCGAATCTGTAAGACAGAAGAAATAATGCCTTCCTCCCAGGGCTGTTGCGAGAATATACAGCTCACTCCATAAAAATGTGGTCCCTCCCCCTCCTTCCTTCCTCCCCATCTGTCCTCTCTCCTCCTACTCCCTCCCCTTTTCTCTGCTTTCACTCTCTCAGTTTCCTTTCCCTGTTTCCTTCTCTTTCACTTTCTCACTAAGGCACTTGCCTTCCAACCCAACCCACCTCCTTTCTGAGGACTAATCCACCAAGAGAGGAGGGGAGGTGGGCTGAGGCTTAGGTGACTGGAAGAACCCCTCTGCTTGAGCAATAGTGGGGCCTAAGAATGGGAAGTGGGATGGCAGGATTAGGGAGTTGGTCCCTTCTTTCCTCCTCTGCTGTCCACCTTCTCTGGTCCTGCCCCTGCCCCTATTCTCCCTCTGGCCCTAGGTTCCCAGAAGCTCAAAAGCAAAGCTTCAGAGAGTCCTCCCACCTCTGGACATGGTGACCTTGCAATCATATATGCTGGCAACGCTGCCTATCAGCCCAAGAATATTCCCCCTGCTCTGGGCCTCTAAGGGATGGGGTGGGGTAAGGAGCACAGCTCTGAAACTCCAGAGAAGGGATATTTTTGGTCCAAAAGGGAAATCTCAGCCTTGGGAGGTTAGACCAATGATGGATAAAGTAAGGAATAAGCCAGGCCTCAGTCCTACACGTGTGCAGCTTTGACTGTAATGTGAGAGTAGGAGGTATAGATAATGTTCTCATCATATTTGGTGTCAGTGACAACTGCCAGCACCTATAGTGCTTGCAGAGTGAAGATACTGGGCAAAAATAAAAGTAAAAAACTTTAAGCCAGACTGTGTATGTGTTTGTCAAAGTGATGGTTAGCACAGCCAAATGTATAAACTGCCTACCAATTATATCTAATTACCATGCCTCAACAATAAAGTATTCTATTTCCCATATAATGTGTATCAGATTGATGGTGTTGTGAGTTATTATGTTGACACTGAAGTCTGTTTATATTCTGTTAGGCGTGCAGCTGTTACCCAGCCACAGAATACTAAAGTGGTAGGAACCCTGCTTCCTTTTTCCTCTTGTTTATGTCCTGCTTATTTTCCAACAGTTTCCTTCTCTCTTTCCTTTCTCATCCTTTCCTCATCTGCTCTCACTGCCTCTCTTGTGCATTTTCAAAACCCTTTACCCAAAAAAAAATAAATAAATAAAACCCTTTTCCTCATCCTGCCCTTTCTCTATCAAACATGCCTCCTCCAGCTTGGTCATCTTCCTTCCCCTTCTCCATTAGCCTGGAGCCAAAGGACCAGGTTTGATCCTGTTAGCTCTCTCCTTCCAGCAAGTTCCCCTCCATTCTAAGCCCTGGTTTTCTCATCTGTAAACAGAGACAATCAGCTAACTCATGGGATCATTTAACAAACTGAGGTCATGCCTGTAAAAAAAAAAAAAATTAGCACAGTGCCTCCTGATACATAGTTAAACACTCAAGAAAGGAAAGCTATTACTTTAATTTTTCTTAAATATATCCTTCACTCTATATATGTAGAAAACCTCCTATCGAATTTGAGAGCATCTCTACTGACATTCAATCATCAAACACTTATCAGACACCTGTTCTACATCAAACTTGGGCTGGGGAGAGGAAGGCAAGGATCATTTCTTCAAAAGCCAGGAGTCTGGGGTAGATGAGATCAGAAACATAGAAAGTTCAATAGTGCAGGTCTGTGTCAGAAGAAGGGACTGAGAACTATGGAGACAGAGGGACAGGAGTCACCAAGTCTGCTTTGCAGAGTCAGCTACGATCTCACGCACAGTAACTCCCAGTCAAGTCCTGAGTTTGCTCAATAAAACAAGGTAAGTACAGGCAAAAAGAACAGCAAGTGGAAAGACCAAATGTTGTGACAGGGAGCAGAGACAGTCACGGCAACCAGATTACAGGCAGCATGGAGGAGTGTGGTGGGTGTGGGGCTGCCAAGGTAGGTAAGAGATGGAGTCTGAATGAAGTCATCATTGTCAGCATCATCACTCCCGTCCACTAAGTGCCTAGCCTCATGCTAAGCACTGATTAAATGTATCCTCTCATTTAATCCTCACCAAAATGTTAAGGGCAGGAGCTACTGTTCTCCCCTTTGATAGATGAAGTGACACAGGACATCGTTACAGTCAAGATCCTGACTGATCCTCAGGTATTGGGGAGGCAGAAGTGTTCTCTCTGCACAAAGGTATGCTTGGAATCTAGGCCCCCTTGTCCACTGTCATTGCTTCCTCGTGTCCCTCTATGTGAGAGTAAGCTGACAAGAGCTTTTAGGAAGGTTTTACTCTCACAGTCAAGAACAGGAATGGAAAGAGATGGGGAATAATGACAACAGGCAACGGAGCTGGATTCTAGAAATGTATCTGCAGTTGAAACTGACAAACATTAAAAATGGTCCATATGCTGGGGCGCAAAACAAGGAAGAATCTGGGATGACTCCTGAGTTTTTTGGCTCAGGACAAGAGAGGATAATTAATGAAAATGACAAGCAGAGCAGTGAAAGGAGAAGGCAGAGGAGGAGGAGCAGGAATTGAGGTGCAACAATAGTCAGGTTCACTTTGAGCACACTAGGCTTGAAATGCCTCTTGATCACTGAAAATACCCTCAGCATGAAAGAGAAGAGACCGTTTTGTAGACTTGGAATTTTCAACATATAAGGAAGCACTGAAGTCATGGGGGATGAATGATCTCATTCAGAAAGAAGAAGAATGAAGAGAAGTGAGGAGAGGCCAGCGGGTGAGGATGAGTCAGTGAGAGGATGAGGACAAGGTCCTAGGGAACACCCAACCTCAAAAGAAGGTTCAGAGAAAGATATATGGGAACAAAATGCTGTAGCTTTCCTCCTACACCCTCTTCTTCAGGGCATGCAGCACAGAGCCTGGTGCAGGGTAGGCAGGTGCTCAGCAAACTAACAGTGAAGAAGAGGAGAGAAAAGAAAAAGATAGCTTCAAATTAAGGAAGGACTGTTTCCAAAAATATAATGATCAATATTTAATGTTTATATTTAACATTTAATTAGAACTTTATTTTTCAAAATTGCCAAGAATTAAGACTTTAGGCATGCACTACAAACATGGAGCATTTTGAGCTTAGTGTTTTCCTTGACATCTCTTGAGAAATCCTGAAAGCAAATACTAGCATCTGATTCCTGTACGTGCTGTGCAAGCATCTAGTATACACAAAGAAGTTTTATTTCAAGGACAGTAGCGGTTTCTTATTTGAAACAATAGGTTAAGTTTCTTTTTCCTACTAACGAAAATTTCTAATGTATCATGTAAGAAAAAAATAAAATCCTCTGAGCACAAAAAATCCTCCAACGACACAAAAAAATCACTTGGCTCCTCATTTTTAAAAGATGCATCATGATGATGGAACAATATAAAAACACAAGACAGACAAATATAGGTCTCAAAATCCCTCTGAATTTACATTCTGCTGTAAAGGCAGGCAGGGAACAACACAGGTAAGGTGGCTGGCCTTGAACACAGGTGTTGGTAATCCCATACACGATACCATATCTCCTCACCTCCTTTCTGATAAGTTTTCAGCCCCTATTTAATGTTTCTCACTCATCTCTTTTTTCTTCAAAACAGCTCATTGTTAACTAGGGATATGAGACTCCCTCATGTCTATCAATAAAACAACTAGAAGAATCCACTTCTCTGTTCAGAGAAATTTCAGTATAGAAACATATCTACCCCTTATGCCTTAGAGGGCGAGTTTAGTGACAAACTGTTTATGTCCAAAGGAAGAATTGCTCATAAAATGAACAGTATCTTGAATAGGTGCATCAGTTATGATCCCTCTGGGGGGGGAAAAAAATCTAAAACCAACTGTGGTCAAAGGAAGTGACAAGTATCCAGAAACCAAGAAAAAATGTTGCACTGATGCCTCTCCACTAGCCATGTAATAGATGATGTTAACAGAATCAACATGTGAACTTCAAAAGCAAAAAAGAAAATTTTCCAAATCCAACTAACTTCCCCCCAAAATTATTTTTTAATGGGAGGAGAATAATAAAGACTGTTTGCTAAACTTCAACACACAGAAAATAAAAACAAAAGAGTAACCCGGAAAAGAGAAACGAAAAGCACCAAACGAGCCAGAGCTAACTCTCCTGGTCCCAGCAACCCTTGAGTGCTCCCCAGACTCACCTCAGCCTGAACCTAAGCCTCTCCCCCTAACAGGGAGATTTCCCAGCCACGCAGCAAGATCAAACAGGTACCCAGTCCGTGACCATATCAGTGAGAACAATGAGAAAAGCCAGGCTATTCTGAAAGCTCTAGTAATTACATAGAAAACAAACTGGGTCTCTAGGGGACATTCTTGAAAATCTGAGATCAACTCCCGGAAAAACACTCTTGGCCGCTTACCACTACCGGAAGCTGCTCGAGGGTAGATCACAAGTAGCATCTCATCAGAAAAGGAGGAAGGAGTTGCAGGGAAGCAGCTTCACTACCAGTGAAGAACAGAGGGAGCAAAAACCGGTCCTTGGAAACATACCAAAAGCCCAGAAGAGTTTCTCCTGGAAGAGCTGCCTGTTGCTACTCCCAGGGCAGAACTGGTTAATCTTGGAAAAACAAAAGGGAGCTCCCTAGAGGCTGGCTTCCCCAGGATGGCTTTTTCTGTGGGAATCAAGGGCTCAGAAGAACAGAAGCAGATAAGGAGAGGGGTCTCCATGGCTTCCACTTATCAAACTTTTATCAACCCTCCACTGAGGGAGATACTTAAATTTATTTGGAGTTCCTACCTGTTTTTGCCGAAGTTGAAGGAATCAGCAATGTCAATTTTTTTAAAAAAATCATTAGATGGGGACTTCAACTCTCTTATGGATGAAAGCTAAGCACACTCAAGCAACATGTAACATGCTGAGCCGAGGACTTCTTTTTTCCCCCAACATCCTTAATTTCAGCTCAGAGGAAGCAAACCATTAACCCTAAAGATGCTGAAGAACAAATGCACATGGAAACAGATTTAAACTTTTTAGTTTAGAATCACTTAGAGAGGGTTCTGGTTGTTGTGCTTTTTTTTTTTTTTTCTTAAGAATGTTCTGGTTTTTAACATGGGATTAGATAAAAACAAAATATTTTGGTCCATGTCTATTTTGAAAGGATTAGGGCTACTTTTCAGTATATCTAAAGCCATTTATGGGGTTTCCAGAAGTTGCATCAGATTTGCAGTTAAGGACTGAAACCAAATATGTTTTAATCATATCTCTCTAACCAGAGCAAGTTGATCCCCTGTGTCAACTCTCTTCTGAAACAACATGACACTGAGCCCTCAACTTTCCACTGAGAGCCAGATCAGAGAGAAGGGAGGGCCTTCCCATGCCAAGGCCCCACAGTCACAAACAAAGGAGAGCTTTCTTGAATCAATGAAAAGAGAATAAAAACCACAATCAGAGAAAACTAACCAAACTGATCACATGGACCACAGAATTATCTAACTCAATGAAACTAAGAGCCATGCCATGTAGGGCAACCCAAGATGGACAGGTCATGGTGGAGAGTTCTGACAAAATGTGGTCCACTGGAGAAGGGAATGGAAAACAACTTCAATATCTTGCCTTGAGAACCCCATCAACAGTATGAAAAGGCAAAAAGATACGACATGGAAAGATGAACTTCCTAGGTCAGTAGGTGCCCAATATGCTACTGAAGAAACAACTCCAGAAAGAATGAAGAGATGAGGCAAAAGCAAAAACAACACCCAGCTATCGATGTGCCTGGTGATGGAAGTAAAGCCCACTGCTGTAAAGAACAACACTGCAGAGGAGCCTGGAATGTTAGGTTCATGAATCAAGGTAAATTGGAAGTGGTCAAATAAGAGACGGCAAGAGTGAATATCGACATTTTAGGAATCAGTGAACTAAAATGGACTGGAATGGGTAAATTTAATTCAGATGACCATTATATCTACTACTGTGGGCAAGAATCCTGTAGAAGAAATGGAGTAGCCATCATAGTCAACAAAAGAGTCTGAAATGCAGTACTTGGGTGCAGTCTCAAAAATGACACAATGATCTCTGTTCATTTCCAAGGCAAACCATTCAATATCACAGTAATCCAAGTCTATGCCCCAACCACTAAGTCTGAAGAAACTGAAGTTGAATGGTTCTATGAAGACCTACAAGAACTTCTAGAACTAATACCCCAAAAAGATGTCCTTTTCATCACAGGGGACTGGAATGCAAAAGTAGGAAGTCCAGACATCCCTCACAGGCAACTTTGGCCTTCGAATACAAAATGAAAAAGGGCAAGGCTAACAAAGTTCTGACAAGAGAATGCACTGGTCCTAGAAAACACCCTCTTCCAACAACACAAGAGAAGACTCTACACATGGACATCACCAGATGGTCAACACTGAAATCAGACTGATTATATTCTTTGCAGTCAAAGATGGAGAAGCTCTATACAGTCAGCAAAAACAAGACCAGGAGCTGACTGTGGCTCAGATCATGAGCTCCTTATTGCAAAATTCAGACTTAAATTGAAGAAAGTAGGGAAAACCACTAGAACATTCAGGTATGACCTGAATCAAATTCCTTACAATTATACAGTGGAAATGACAAATAGATTCAAGCAATTAGATCTGATAGACAGAGTGCGTGAAGAACTATGGACAGAGTTTCATGACACTGTACAGGAGGCAATGATCAAGACCATCCCCAAGAAAAAGAAATGCAAAATGGCAAAATGGTTGTCTATAGGAGGCCTTAAAAATAGCTGAGAAAAAGAGAGAAGTAAAACGCAAAGGAGAAAAGGAAAGATATGCTCATTTGAATGCAGAGTTCCAAAGAATAACAAGGAGAGACAAGAAAACCTTCCTCAGTTATCAATGCAAAGAAATAGAGGAAAATAACAGAATGGGAAAGACTAGAGATCTCTTCAAGAAAATTAGAGATACCAAGGGAACATTTCATGCAAAGATGGGTACAATCAAGGACAGAAATGGTATGGACCTAACAGAAGCAGAAGACATTAAAAAGAGGCGGCAAGAATACACATAAGAACTATACAAAAAAGATCTTAATGACCTAGATAACCACCTAGATGGTGTGATCACTCACCTAGAGCCAGACATCCTGGCGTCTGAAGTCAAATAGGCCTTAGGAAGCATCACTACGAACATAGTGGAGGTGACGGAATTCCAGTTGAGCTATTTCAAATCCTAAAAGATGTTAGGAAAGTGCTGCACTCAATATGCCAGAAAATTTGGACAACTCAACAGTGGCCACAGGATTGGAAAAAGTCAGTTTTCATTCCAATCCTAAAAAAAGGCAATGCCAAAGAATGCTCAAACTACCACACAATTGCACTCATCTCACACATTAGCCAAGTAATGCTCAAAATTCTCCATGCCAGGCTCCAACAGTACATGAACCAAGAACTTACAGATGTTCAAGCTGGATTTAAAAAAGGCAGAGAAGAACCAGAGATCAAATTGCCAACATCCACTGGATCATCGAAAAAGCAAGAGAGTTCCAGAAAAACATATGCTTTATTGATTATGCCAAAGCTGTTGACTGTGTGGATCACAACAAACTGTGGGAAACTCTTAAAGAGGTAGGAATACCAGACCACCTTACCTGCCTCCTGAGAAATCTGTATGCAGGTCAAGAAGCAACAGTGAGAATTGTATATGGAACAACAGACTGGTTCCAAACAGGAAAGGAGTACATCAAGGCTGTATATTGTCACCCTGCTTGTTTAACTTATACGCTGAGTACATCATGTGAAATGTCAAACGGGATGAAGCATAAGCTGGAATCAAGATTGCCAGGAGAAATATCAACAACCTCAGATATGCAGATGACACCATCCTTATGGCAGAAAGCGAAGAGGAACTGAAGAGCCTCCTGATAAATGTGAAAGAGGAGAGTGAAAAAGCTGGCTTCAAACTCAACATTCCAAAAATGAATATCATCGCATCTGGTCCCAGCACTTCATGGTGAATAGATGGGGAAACAATGGAAACAGTGACAGACTTTATTTTCTTGGGCTCCAAAATCACTGCAGATAGTGACTGCAGCCATGAAATTAAAAGACACTTGCTCCTTGGAAAAGCTATGACCAACCTAGACAGCGTATTAAAAAGCGGAGACATTACTTTGCCGACAAAGGTCCTTTTAGCCAAAGCTATTGTTTTTCCAATAGCCATGTATGGATGTGAGATTTGGATCATAAAGAAAGTTGAGTGCCAAAGAATTGATGCTTTTGAATTGCGGTGTGGGAGAAGACTCTCGAGAGTCTGTTGGACTTCAAGGAGGTAAAACCAGTCCATCCTAAAGGAGATCAGTCCTGAATATTCATTGGAAGGACTGATGCTGAAGCTGAAACTCCAATACTTTGGCCACCTGATGCGAAGAGCTGACTCACTGGAAAAGACCCTGATGCTGGGAAAGATTGAAAGCGTGAGGAGAAGGGGACGACAGAGGATGAGATGGTTGGATGGCATCACCAACTTGATGGACATGAGTTTGAGCAAGCTCAGGGAGTTGGTGATGGATAGGGAGGCCTGGCATGCTGCAGTCCATGACTCACAGAGTTGGACACGACTGAGCGACTGAACTGAACTTCTTGAATCAAGAGTGATGGCTCCCTTCCTTGCATGAGAAAAAGGACCAAGAACAGTCTATATGAAGAAGCAATCATTTCTTTTAAATATTCATAATGAAAAACTCTTTTGAATTAAAAAAAATTTAAGTATAACCTTTATACCATTTTTTACCTCTCATATTGACAACTATTACAAGTCTGGTAGTTACCTTTGTTGAAGGATATTTAAGGAAATCTACACCTTCTCCTACATTGTTAGTGGGGATAGAAATTGATAAAATATTTTAAAGGGAAATTAGTGCCTGTCAAATATAGAAATGTGTATGTTTCCTTCTCTCAGGAATTTACCTTACATGATGATCACAAACATATGCAAACATACTATAAAAATGTTATAGTGCCGTGATAGCAAAAAACCTAAAAATGGCTTACGTATAGGAGATTGGCTAAGTAAGCTGAGATTCGGTTCAGTTCAGTCACTCAGTCGTGTCCGACTCTTTGCGACCCCATGAACCACAGCACGCCAGGCCTCCCTGTCCATCACCAACTCCCGGAGTCCACCCAAACCCATGTCCATTGAGTCAGTGATGCCATCTAACCATCTCATCCTCTGTCGTCCCCTTCTCCTCCTGCCCTCAATCCTTCCCAGCATCAGGGTCTTTTCAAATGAGTCAGCTCTTTGCATGAGGTGGCCAAAGTATCGGAGTTTCAGCTTCAACATCAGTCCTTCCAATGAACACCCACGACTGATCTCCTTTAGGATGGACTGGTTGGATCTCCTTGCAGTCCAAGGGACTCTCAAGAGTCTTCTCCAACACCACAGTTCAAAAGCATCAATTCTTCAGCTCTCAGCTTTCTTTATAGCCCAACTCTCACATCCATACATGACTACTGGAAAAACCATAGCCTTGACCAGAGGGACCTTTGTTGGCAAAGTAATGTCTGCTTTTTAATATGCTGTCTAGGTTGGTCATAACTTTCCTTCCAAGGAGTAAGTGTCTTTTAATTTCATGGCTGCAATCGACATCTGCAGTGATTTTGGAGCCCAGAAAAATAAAGTCAGCCACTGCTTCCACTGTTTCCCCATCTATTTGCCATGAAGTGATGGGACCAGATGCCATGATCTTAGTTTTCTGAATGTTGAGCTTTAAGCTAACTTTTATATTCATACAAAGGAGTACTACACAGCCATCAGGAGGGGGTCGAACTGGAGTGAAGAATCAGATGGTCTGGGTTCAGATATGGCTCCATTAGTGACTGGCCAGGTGGCTCTGAGAAAGTTCCCAAACCTCTCTGGGCCTCAGCTTCTCCTCTGTAAAATTGTGATAATTATAGTATTTACAACAGAGGATTGTTGTGAATAAGACAGTGCTTGGAGCATAGCAGATGCTCGATCATTATTAGTTGTTATCAACAAAAGAAGTAGGCATTTTCAGACTGACAGGGAAAGATGTCCAAGATGTATTGTCATGTGAAAAGAACAAGTTGCAAAAGATAAGATAATCCCATTTAGTAAAATTATTTTAAATATGCTTGCTGCTTACTGTTTCTTCCAACTAAAATATAAGCTTCTTGAGAGCAGGGACTTGTGTTCACTGTTGTATCACCAATGTCCATGATAGGCATTCAATAAATAATTGTTGACTGAATGAATGATAGCAAGAAAGCTGAGCAAGAAGAAATAATTAATAAGTACTGGTGAAGATAGTTAATATATTAATAATATATTGATAATATTTATTATTATATTATTAATACTATAATAATAATGATCAGTAGTATATTAATAATAAGACCTGGTGGGCCCTGGGAGAAATGTTGCACTTGTTCTTACCCTTTTGTACTACTTAAATTTTCAGTCAGCTTGAATGCCAACCAATGAAAATGCAGTTCTAGAAAACAGTGATTATTTTTTTCATGTGGAATATCTTGAGATTTACGGTTACCCCCACTAGCAGCACACAGATGGGGGAGCAAGTGATGATTTTCCCCCATAATCAGATAAATTAATGAGTCAAAAAACAACTTACAAAAGAAGGAAAACACAGAGCTCTTTTTTTCTTCTTGGCTTTCTATTGATTTTTCCAAAGTTATTCCTATAATCTCCAAGTCAGAAAGCCTCTGCCCTAGTCCATGGGGACCCCTTTCCTGTATCTAAACATCAACTGCACAGTTCTAACTTGGTATCTTTGCTCAGGCCATCCTCTCCTTTGAGGAGACCTTTCTCAACCTGTCCGTAAAGGACCAGATCACATCCTCCCTCCTCACTTCCAGCCTTTTCTGTCTTCCTAGAATCTCTGGTCCCTCCTTCATAGGCAGTGCCAGAGACTACATTTAGGTTTGGTACTCTCCACCAGCCCTTCCCCTATCATGTCTGCTATCTTCCCTCCCAGATTATACATTGCTTAAGGTAGGACTATGAGAATTGAGCTTTTAGTTTTGCAAGCCCCCTCATACACATAAACACACCCACACCCACAGCCACACACAGTTTTATACTGTAAAGGAGAGAGTCAACGTTAAGGAACTACATGTTGTGATTTTTTTTTCCATTTGCCCAAAAGTTTCTAACATTTTTGTCATCCTTTCTATAATTTCAAGACTAGAGATGTCTTTCTTCGGCTTACTAAGCATATTTTTGTTAAATCCTTCTAAGAGATCTAAACTGGTCTAAAACACTCTAGTTATTCTCTGATTAAGTTACAATATTTTTTCCTAACCAATGACACTGACAGAATGAGGAATCTTAATGGGAGGAGAAAGTATAGAAGGGCTTCCACACCTACGCCAAGACCACGAACACCTAACTCATGTTTACGCCATGCACAGAAGCTCTCATTATGCATGCTTGTGTGTGTGTGTGTGTGAGAGAGAGAGAGAGAGATTTCTAGCACTGATTACTGACTTTGAAACATTCATTTAAAAATGCAAGTACCTTGCCACTAAATATTCTTTTAAGGAATCTCAATATTCTATTAAGGATTATGTCCTTAAAATCACAGAGCATCAGATTTATTTGCCCCATCAATTTAAGTCCCAAAACTCTGTATCCATCTTTGGAATATAAGCTTACAGCAGTTGCCACTATTCCTCTGCCACACTCTCATCACCCACATCTCCCCTTGACTTTCTTCATTTCATTTAGATCTGTGGTCAAAGTGCACTGGGAAGACCCAGAAGAATCGGGTAGAGAGGGAAGTGGGAGAGGGGGATCGGGATGGGGAATACATGTAAATCCATGGCTGATTCATGTCAATGTATGACAAAAACCACTACAATATTATAAAGTAATTAGCCTCCAACTAATAAAAATAAATAGAAAAAATAAATAAATAAATAAAAGTTCCTTTAAAAGTCAAAAAAAAAAAAAGTCACCCACTCCGAGAGGCCTGCCCTGGTCAACCTACCTAAAATAGCACACACACCCCATCACTTCCTATCCCTTATCTTCCTTTATTTTTCTCCACAGGAAAAACACTATGTATTTTGTCTTGTCCACTTTCTTCCTCCAGAAGGTCAGCTTCAGGAGAGCAGGGACTTTGTCTTGTTCACTGATGTATACCCAGGGCCTAGAACCATGCACAGTAGGTGCTTCATGAATGTTGACTAAACAGATAGTAATAACGTATAGTTCTTTGCTGCTTAGTAAATATGTCTGCAGCCCCCTCCAGAACATTAGCTCTTATCTCCTTCTCTGTTGTATTTTAACAGTGCTCAGCAGACAGTAATTTATTCATAACTGAATTAAAGCTGAACTCTGTCAAGCATAGTTCCAAATATCAGGGGTCCCCAAGCAGGAGGGTAAGTGGTGGGTAAGCAAGCGAAGCTTCATCTGCAGCACCCCCATCACTTACTTTTACCATGTAAACCATCCATCCCTCGCCCCCCAGAAAAAAATGGCTTCCATGCAACCAGTCCTTGGTACCAAAAAAGGTTGTGGACCTCTGCTCTATACAACACTTTCCATTTCTATTAAACTTCCCCTTATATTGTGCCCTTAACTTAAGTTCTCTCAGTCCACCTTATCAGTCCCCAAAGTAGTACCAGTTGGCAGACCTAATTTAAATAGACTTCACCACAGACCAGTAGTGATGAGAGTCAGATTTCAGAATCCTCTGTAGCTGCATCTTGAAGCATCAAATTAAGGGGAGGAGGAGGAGGCAGCAAGGAGAAAGGATAGAGGCCTAGAGCATGTTGAAGGTGAATAAAGCAGGGGACCACTCTTTAGGGCACCAACAGAGGTTCTACACTTTCTCTGGATAACCAAAAAAAGTGTATCTGTGCGCAAAGTAACAGGCAAAAATAAGGGTTTAAATGTTCTGTTTTTTCCTCTTCTAGGTACATATAACCAAAAGAATTCAAGACAGAGACTCAGATACCTGTACATCAGTGTCCATAGCAGCATTATTCACAATAGCCAAAAGATAGAAACAACCCAAATGTCTGTCAAGGGATAAAGAGATAAGTAAAATGTGGTATAAATATACAATGGAATATCATTCATTCTTAAAAAGGAATGAAATTCTGATACATGCTAAACTGATAAACCTTGTAAATACACACTAAGTGAAATAAGCCAGATACAAAAGCACAAATATTATATGATTTCACTTATATGATGTACCTAAAATAAGTTAAAAAAAAAAAAAAAAGGTTACCAGGGGCTGGGGGAAGGAAAGAATGGGGAGTTATTGTTTACAGTGTATAGAAATAGGGATCATGAAAAAATTCTGGAGATAGTGATGATTATACAGGATTTTTAATGCCATTAATGTCCCTGAACAATATACTTAAAATGATTAAAATGGTGTATGTTATGTTATTCCCCTTAGATAATATTACCTGAACACAGTTTTATCTTTAATATTCACTGGTCAGCATGTACATTGATATACACATACATCAAAAGTTCTGTGTTTTCTGAAGGCCTTATTTTGCTTTAAAACCTTACTTTTTACAAATGACCTTCATGTCTGTAATCTAGAGTTTCAAAAAAACTTTCTCAATGATTGCTCTGATTTGTACTCACAACAATTCAGTAAATTATGTTAAAAGAATTTTGATTAAATGCCTGAACACTTGAGAGAAAAGTTTTTCTTTCCTCATTTACTCACTCTCTTAGTTGGTCTTCCAACTTCACACACATTTCATCATAAGAAAGAGATGGAATTCTTTATACTTAAGATTCTAAGTCCACAGTTTTTCTGAAAAGAATAGCATTATATTTCTTAGAACCTATGAATATGTCTAGCTTTACTACCAAGACAGCTGAGAGCTGAAAAATTACTGTTTTAAGTAAACAGCTTGCGTGTGTGCTCAGTTGTGTCTGACTCTCTGCAACCCCACGAACTTTAGCCCACCAGGCTCCTCTGTCCATGGGATTTTCCAGACAAGAATACTGGAGTAGGTTGCCATGCACTCCTCCAGGGGATCTTCCCAACCCAGGGATCGAACCCATGTCTCTTATATCTCCTGCACTGGCAGGCAGATTCTTTACCAAACAGAATAATCACCTATACATCAAGTGGAATGCACTGATCCATAAGTTGAAATCTACGGTTGTAAGAAATGCATTTAACGAAGATTTTTTTCATTCAAAAAATGTAGATACTCTCTCTGCTAGGCACTTTGTGAAACACAGAAAGATGAACAAAATGTGACTTTTGCTCCTGAGACCCTGGTCATATGCTGGGAAACAACAGACATGCAGATGAGAGGTTTCTACCAGGAAAGGGAAAAACAGCAGGCTCTGCTATTGAGAAAGAGACTGTGGAACAGGAGTGTCAGCCACTTTATATTGATTGAAATCCAGTTACAACAAAACAACAAAACCGGGGGCTTCCCTAATAGCTCAGTTGTAAAGAATCCACTTGCCAATGCAGGAGATATGGGTTCAGTCCCTGGGTTGGGAAGATCCCCTGGAGGAGGACATGGCAACCCACTCCAGCATTCTTGCCTGGAGAATCCCAAGGACAGAGGAGCCTGGTGGATCATAGTCCACGGGGTCGGGGTCGCAAAGAGTCGGACACGACTTAGCAACTAAAACAACAACACAATGAAACAGACCAAGAGGTAACAGATTCCGTGGAATTTAGCCATTACAAGAGTTTTAAGCTATTCTCTTTCTTTCTTTGCTCACTTTTTTAATACCCAGAAAGGAAGATTCAGCTGACTGAAATAGCAAACCAAAACTTGGTGTCAGCCTGAATGACAGGGAAGTGTCTCTGGCCTAATATTACAATTCGGACATACACAATAAAAAAGGAAAGAAAATCAGAACAAATTATACCTTGACTCTATAAACAATCCACCTGCTATGTGTAGACAAGAAGCCATCTTGAACCTACTGAAGAATCTCTTTGAGAAACGATCTGTAGGTTTACATTAAACCTACATAGCAAAACAAGGGAATTGCTGAGTTATAAATCATACAGTGTTGTGCAAATACTTAACTGCCTTAAACTCTGCTTATAAAATTAGGAAAATTAAGACCTTCTTAATCTGTCTAGATCAAATGAGATATTCACTAAACAAATAATAAATGAATATGAAGTATAAGTGCATGAGCAAATTGCATGTGCAGTGATAAAACAGGAATAAATAACACAAACCCCAGTACTTGTCACACGGTCATTGCTAGGCAATGGTCAACGTTCTTTCTGCTATCTCTCCAGAATCTTCCCAAATGGCTACATTTCCCAGATTGGAAGAGTGGGGAGACTTCCAAATTCTGAGCTATCCCCACATCTCCAGTTCTTCCCATCCTGATAAAACCACCTGCTTTCTCCTCTTCTCTGTAGCATTTCCTTTCAATACACCATAAAACAGCACAAGAAACAGACAGTTGTAAAGAATGAGCTCAGTAAGGATAAGCAGAAGTCTTAGTTTTTCTTCCTACACTCCAAGGAATTGTTTGAAAACCACTGCTCCATGGCAAGACTCAGCCGGTGAGAGAAGTGCTCTGAAAATGTTCCTGCCCCACCTTGTCCTTTTCTTTTCAGTGATTGCAACCTACCCACTTCCTATTCAGCAACGTGTTCGCCAAACTTAGAAATCATACATACCCTCACGGTCCTTAATTTCAAAAGAAGAGGGAGAGTTTTCTAACCTCTTATAGTTTCATTTACTGCCTGGTACTTTCCGTGGTGTGTTTAGCTAAGTTCACCGTGAGACTGTAACTCACCTCCTCCGCCGCCAATCTCCCCACCAATTACTTCCCGTTGGTCAGTTAACCTTTTGTGTAAGGAAGTAGGTTTCCTTACATTGGTCAACATCAACGACTAACCCATTACTGATAGAGTAATTTCCTATGTGGAACTTTCCATCCTCGATGAAGAGACACATGGTTGAGTTTCAGTTATTACTGAACTAACTCACAAAAAGACCAGAAAGGAAACCAGGGAAAGCAAGAAGAAAGACACTTCTTTATAAGTTAGGCCCTCATAGTGACCCAGATTTGGGAAGAGAAGAGATTCCTCCTCTACTATTAAAATTTCAGGAATTAAAAGTAAACTAAAAATAATATAAATCCACTACTATACTAAAATTAAGCTGGTATGATTTTCAAAATAAGATACATAAATTCCTGGATGCTAAAAGTACTTCTGGGGACCAACGCTTCCCAGCAATTTGGACGTCTTTCAAGGGCTCTCCTGAATATCCCTTTCAGTGCAGTCACTCAGACACAAGGCAGAACAGAGGGGTCCAGAAAGTCTGCTATTATCCAAGGCCACTCACCAAAACTAGGTGATTTGCATTTCACTTGTCCTTTCAGATGTGTTCTGAATCATGTGTTCCAGAGCTAGATGACCCAGCCCTAAACCCGATGGCCTAATCCAAGCCAGACAACTGGCACCTGAGTTGTAAGAGTCATTCTAAAGGTTCATTTCCAAATGCTCCACAGACAAAACTGGATCCTGGGATAGACTGCTGGCACCAGTGAGAGGAACACTCCCCACGACAATGTACCTCTTGCGATCAGGGGAGCATGGTGTCTTCTTTGAACACAATAAGTGACCAGGAGATATTTTGGGGCTCTGTTTTTTTTTAATAGATTGACATCATAAGCCATTACAACAATAGGGGGCATTTACCAGAAAGGAGCAGTCAATCTGGAAAGGATTCGATCTGGATGGTTTCAGGGTTCTAGTGGTTCTTGTCACCTTCAATACACAGGAGTAGCCTGACACTCTTTGACACTCACTACAGCCCCACATTCTTCTTAGCAGAAGAAAGAAGCACTATGGCCATATGGCTTTTAAAAAGCTCTTCCTTTCACTTCTATACCCTTTAGCGTACCCTGCAACATCAATAAGTATGAACACTCCCTACTCCTAGCATGTCATTTGGAAAGTGCAGGATCAAAGTTCAAGATGAAAGAAATTCAGGCTCCTAATCAGAACTCTATTTCACACATCTGTCACCATTTTCTAAGGCCCAATTCTGAACCAACACCTCTGTAAGACATTAGGGATGCCAAGATAACCAAGACCTGGTCTCTGCCCTAGAAAGAATCTTTCTAGTGGAAGAGAAAGAAGTTCTGAATAAGTCACTTTGATACAATATAATAGAAAGTCTAATAAGAGAACTGTCCCTATTCCAAATATGCTTTGGAACATAGGTAGAAGGAGAACTTATTTCTGTGGGTGTGGAAGCATCAGGGAGAAACCTCTGGATATCACTTGAAGCTGAATTCCAAGAGATGAGTAGAGAGGATGTGTGTAGTTCCATGAGCTAACAGTCCAAGAGGAAAATGTCACTGGTAGCTTTTATATCCTCTGTTCATCTACTACTCCATCCCACCTCAAAAAACAGCTGCCCTCTACTGCCACCTGGGTTTTCATTCCAAATGGCTGGCGTGAGTCACGCATCCTACAGCATTAATGAATGTGGAGGACAAAAGTGATCACTTTTAGCACATCGGTAAAGGTAATTACTAGGTCCTGGGGATCAGAAACCAGGCAGGGGTTAGGCAGGAGTTGAGTCCTGAAAGCCTCAAGTGCTGCCTTGAGCACTCGACCTCTGAGGAAAGCAAGATGAATGTGTTCTTACCTGCATGAGGTGCTGACCCTGTGCTATACTGTAGAGTGTAAGGAAACGCACCCTGCTGTGAGGCTGGAATACTGCGCAGGGGGCATGGTGTAGGCGGTGAAAGCTCAAGATGGAAGGAGGGAGGCCAAGCTATCTGAAGTGGCTACAGGATTATCCCACCCTCTAGAGATATCTCCTAAGGGAGGTAAACAGACCCCACTAAAGGTTTTCTTTGGGAAAATATATATTCCAGATGAACAATAACAAAGAGTACACCCCCCCCCCCATTTCTGAACACATCCCCACAAATGCTGAGCCACCTTGAGGTAGAACATGCTCCAGTCTCCAGGCCTAGGACCCACGCTGACTGAGTGGATGACACAGCTACTTCTGGCGCATCCTCATGTTCCTACGCATCCTTTTAGGTAAGGAAGGTGTTTTTCAGAAGTTCCCTTATTGGTAAGCCAATGTTTCATCTGTATCTGGTCTTTTAAGGGAAGCAGGCAAGAATACATTCCCAGAAAAGGAGAATGAGATATGGGGTTACGTCTCACCAGAGACCAGAGGGAAGAGAGAAACAATGGAGGCAGACACTAAAGTCCTGGCTTTTCCTAGCTTGGGCCTAAGTTTTCAAGAGAGAGTTGAGATATACAGAGGCACCTGGGAAATATGGCTGAGTGTCCTGTGTCCTCCAGCTAGACTGGGTGCCCTGTCCACCATGACCCTGCATCCAGCGAGAACGAAACAGCAGGCGAGCACTGGAGGAGGACAGTGGCTTCAGACACCTACGCCTGTATTCCTGCCTCCTGGTTGCTGATGAAGAGCAAGATCTAGGTCAAGAGGAAGAGATTTCCTTGTACAAAGAGAATCCAGAGGACCTCATGAGGCAGGAGACAGATGGGCCCCAGGCTGAGCAACCAGAATGTTTCCTGTGGACAGATACTCCAAGATGAAGAGGAAGAAAAGCTGAACACTGTTCAGATAAGAGACCACATTTTTCTCACTCTTGAGGTCAAGGAGTCCTTCCTGACCACACATGTGAGAAAGGCTCCTTGGAGGTCAAAAGAGAGGGCATGTCACCTCAAAGCAAGTAATGTCAACCTACCCATAGGCCTCTTCACTAGAATCCATCTTAGCTAAGAGATGCACATGCACACTTGGGAGGACCCTGAGATAAACCAAATAAGGACACAGAATCTGGCAAAGCACAATGACTGGCCAGAGGAAACCCAGAAGAAATGCCCCATATAAGTGATTCAAACTACCCCAAGGGTGTGACTTCTTCTCTGAGCCCACCTGTGTGTATATCCATACTTACTCTTTTCCTCCTAATAAACATTTGCTTGTTTCACTACTTTCTGCCTCTTTGTAAAAAGTCATTTTCTGCAAAGCCAATGGGCCAGAGCCATGTCACTGATCTCTAGTCCCTGGTGATCTTGTGGCTAAGATTCAGTTCTTTCACTGTCATGACCTGACTTCAACCTTTAGCCACGGAACTGAAATCCTGCTTCATGGTGCTGCAGGCTGAGGTCACTCAAGATCACCAGCATGGATCCAAGATTCTCACCTTGTCATTGTCA
Source organism: Cervus canadensis (assembly GCF_019320065.1). Taxonomy (NCBI): domain Eukaryota; kingdom Metazoa; phylum Chordata; class Mammalia; order Artiodactyla; family Cervidae; genus Cervus; species Cervus canadensis. The sequence continues at coordinate 55,981,301 of NC_057391.1, read as the reverse complement.
CAGAGGCAAATGAGTCCTCCATTTCCCTAGATGCCATCTTGGAAAGGGGCAGGGAGAGAAGAAGAACCTAAGAAATCTGGAGTTCCTCTTGAGTAAGAAGCTGCACTTGCCCATCATGGCGTTGGTCTTGCTGTAATCTCCACCTGTCCAAGCCTGCAACACTTGAGGGTCTGCAACACCCACAACTCAAGGTCTCACACATAGCACTGGGCCTATCAAGGAATATAAGAGCCCAGGACCCTGTGAAGAGATTTCCTAGGCCTTGATGACCCCTCTTTGGGTCTCACTTTCTTCATCCACAACATAAGAGTCTCAGACTACAATGCCTAAGCAACCATCCTAAATCTAACATTCCATAGTAACAGCAATAGGTACAAACTCCTAATAGCTATACAGTACTTACAATTTTCTAAGTGCTTTATATATAGCCACTCAGTTCTTTCTTAAAACAATACTGTGACATATAAACCTTTTTGGGCTTCCCTTGTGGCTCAGCTGGTAAAGAATCTGCCTGCAATGTGGTAGACCTGGGTTCTATCCATGGGTTGGGAAGATCCCCTAGAGAAGGGAAAGGCTGCCCACTCCAGTATTCTGGCCTGGAGAATTTCATGGACTGGATAGTCCATGGGGTCACAAAGAGAAGGACATAACTGAGCGACTTTCACTTACTTACTTACTTATAAGCCTTTTTTGCAGATCAGAAATTGGAGAAACAGAGATATTAAGGAGCTAGAAGGAGCTAGAACTGGAAACTGAACCTGCAAGTCTGGTTCTGGAATCCATGTGTCTAACCTCTTTCTGCTTCTAACCTCCTTTCACTCCTTCTAGGAGCTGGTGTGAATTTATTCATCTCCAAAAACTAAGATGTGTCTGGTTGTCCAATAATGTGCTAGGAATATAAACTCACTTCATTACAATCAGGTAAAGACTCACACATTAGTAAAGTAATGCTTAAAATTCTCCAAGCCAGGCTTCAGCAATACATGAATCATGAACTTCCAGATGTTCAAGCTGGTTTTAGAAAGGCAGAGGAATCAGAGATCAAATTGCCAACATCCGCTGGATCATCAAAAAAGCAAGAGAGTTCCAGAAAAACATCTATTTCTGCTTTATAGACTACACCAAAGCCTCTGACTGTGTGGATAATCATAAACTGTGGAAAATTCTGAAAGAGATGGTAATACCAGACCACCTGACCTGCCTCCTGAGAAATCTTTATGTAGGTCAGGAAGCAACAGTTAGAACTGCACATGGAACAACAGACTGGTTCCAAATAGGGAAAGGAGTATATCAAGGCTGTATATTGTCACCCTGCTTATTTAACTTATATGCAGAGTACATCATGAGAAACGCTGGGCTGGAGGAAGCACAAGCTGGAATCAAGATTGCCGGGAGAAATGTTAATAACCTCAGATATGCAGATGACACCACCCTTATGGCAGAAAGTGAAGAAGAACTAAAGAGCCTCTTGATGAAAGTGAAAGAGGAGAATGAAAAGTTGGCTTAAAACTCAACTTTCAGAAAACTAAGATCATGGCATCTGGTCCCATCACTTCATGGCAAATAGATGGAGAAACAATGGAAACAGTGGCTGACTTTATTTTTCTGGGATCCAAAATCACTGCAGATGGTGATTGCAACCATGAAATTAAAAGACACTTACTCCTTGGAAGGAAAGTTATGACCAACCTAGACAGTATATTAAAAACCAGAGACATTACTTTGCCAACAAAGGTCCATCTAGTCAAGGCTATGGTTTTTCCAGTGGTCACGTATGGATGTGAGAGTTGGACTACAAAGAGGGCTGAGTATTGATGCTTTTGAACTGTGGTGTTGGAGAAGACTCTTGAGAGTCCCTTGGACTCCGAGGACATCCAACCAGTCCAGCCTAAAGGAGATCGGTCCTGGGTGTTCACTGGAAGGACTGATGTTGAAGCTGAAACTCCAATACTTTGGCCACCTGATGCGAAGAGCTGACTCATTTGAAAATACCCTGATGCTGAGAAAGATTGAGGGCAGGAGGAGAAGGGGATGACAGAGGATGAGATGGTTGGATGGCATCACCAACTCAATGGACATGGGTTTGGGTGGACTCCAGGAGTTGGTGATGGACAGGGAGGCCTGGCGTGCTGCGGTCCATGGGGTCGCAAAGAGTCGGACATGACTGAGCGACTGAACTGAACTGAAAGACAGCAGCACCCCAAAACATTATAACTTAATCCTTAACACCAATATCTAAAAGCACTGGTATACTTCAATAGTCTCCTCTTCACACTGTTAGTAATATTATTAGGAATGATGCTAACAATATGTATTAATGTATTAATTAGCAACAACTAAAAGTAGTAATACCTTCAAAAAGATTATAAAATCATGCTGCTATTACTCTTGCATGTTCTCAGATTTTTACCCAATATCAGAAATAAAAATGTTCTGTTCTAGAAATTTTAACTGACTATATTAGACCAAACTTTTATGTGGTTTATCAGATTTACTTTGTCCTTTAGGCTATTTTTTTAAGTTACTGTGAAGGAAAAAATACACTTATATGTACATTTATATCTCAGCCCACTTTGCTATAGACCTGGAACTAATACAGTATGTAAATCAACTATACTTCAATTTTTTAATTGCTGAATTAAAATGTATTATTAATCTAAAATTAAAAACTGATCCATCCTCAATTCAGTTACTGTAAAACTTTGAAGTATATTTGGAACAACTTGGGCATGTGAATATATTTTTCCAGTGGTAAATTTTATGAAATTTAACAGACCAAATATCTCCAGTGAAAATTAAGTGCCTCGATCAAGGTACATAAATATATAAAATAGACACATGATTTTAAAGGCTTAGTATGAAAAAAAAAGAATGTAAAATATCTCTTTAGTAAATGTCTATATTGATTATAAGCTGAAATGGTAGTATTTCAGATATACTGTATTGAATTGAATAAAATGCATTATTAAAATTATCTTTAATGATTAAAAAATGTTAATGTGAAAAAAACACTGGTTCTATGCCTAATGATAACAGTCACACTATAATAGTAATTTAGCAACTGGCCTATGGTTGGACTGACACAAAAATATACAATTTATTGACAACATTTAGACATACACTGTACTATTAAGTAATTAGTATTCTATTTCCTGAATTGCATTATTTGCATAATGAAAAGTACAGAACTGACTATCCTAAGTCTGTGCCAGAGATATAAAGATTAATTAGACATAGATTCTTACATAGAATGTTGGAGTTTAGTAGAGAAATAAAACATAAAATAAATTATTATGACAAACTATGCAGTGATAAGCGCCTGTATAAAGGGAGAAAAAAAGTTGCAATAAGAAGGGAAAGAGAAGAGATTCATAATCAGGACAAACTCAGGATAGAAAACATTCGAGCTGGGCTTTGAAGGTTGGTATGATTTATGTATATAACAAGGGTGAAAATCATTCAGGCAGAGAGAACAGCAGCAAAGTCAGAAAGAATCAAAAAGCAGTCTGGGCATGAATTAACAAATACCGTGCTTCAGTCTGCCAGATTGAGCATACAGAAGACACTGAAAAAAATTACGGAAGAAAAACATAGGGTTAGATTATAGACTCTTACAATTATCTAGGCAAGTAGTAATAATCACCTAACTTAAGGCAATGTCAATGGAAATGCACAACAAAGTATAAATTCAAGAAGTATTCCAAAGATAGAAACAACGCTTGGCAACAGGGAGGAAAGAGGGAGGGGAAAAGTCAAAGAGATGCCGAGTTCTGAGCCCTAATTCTAAGATAATGTTGGTGACCTTGACAAAAATCGTGAGAAAGACGATGGGAGGAGTTCTGATCCATCTATTTGAGCTGTATGTACCAGCCTCAGCTAACTCATCACCAAGGAGGAGGAGGCAATGTTTGGAACCCAACAGTCACTTTGTGATTCATTAGACCTGAGGGTGAAGTTACTTTCTCTCACAGAAATAAAACAAAAGCTACACGTGATTAGCCAGATCTTTCAGGAGCAAGAAAATGTTGAAGTGGGCTGTCTAGAATGACTCAGTCTTAACTCAGAGCCTCAAAATCTAACCTCAGAGGAAAGTTTTCAAGGCTTTATGTTCCCACTCTTTAATCCTTAACTAGTTGAAACCTGAAAGCTATCTTTTTTCTTTTGAGACGTAGTTGTGACATATTTCCAAACTTTCAGTTTCATCCACAGTTTAAAAAAAAAGTTAGCGTGACATAGTCTCAACTTCTAAATTGATCAAGGAGGTACTCTAGATTTGATTTTGCCCTCCGTTAATATTCTGAATAGTCTTTTTCCATATTGCTCTTAATCTCTAGCCACACCACCATCACTTGATGGTGTTACACGTCAGAGAGTCTTTCATTCTAACCTTGTTTCCATGAATCGTTCTCACCCTGGTTTGTGGGAACTGATTGAGATACACCCAGAGCTTTTGACATGTCACATCTGTCCATCAAAATTGCTTTGGGTAACCTTTTCAGTATACATTTATCTATGCTCCTAGAGTCTTTTAAGTTTAAAACAATCTGGGCACAAATTGTATATTTTTCCAAAAGTGTGGAGAGCAAAGTGAAAATTCAAGTTCAAGAATTCCACACAGGATTGTATCTAGCAACACAACAAGAAGATAACTCTGTGTTGAGCAATGGAGTCTCCTTCCTGGACATAAATTTATAGATCATCATAATTGAAACCTGACATATATAAAACTGCAGGTAAATACTGATGCCATTGGAGCAGAGCACCATAAAGAGAAATTTCTTAGGCTCCTCTTGTATTCAACTAGGACACTTTTGATCCAGTTAAGGGAACACAAATGTAACTTCAAAGAGCTTCAAAAAGTGTGCAAATTATCACTGATAAAAGTTTATCTCCTCAAGATTAAATATACAGTCCTCAGACATTTACTAATCCTCTCACATACATTTGAATGAAAGGTGAAGCTGTTTTATTTACTCCAACCTTGAGTGTGGAGATTTTCTTCTTCTGAACTATTGATGTAAGCATGACATTTAAATACACATGAGTAGCAGCAATTCTATTTGAATATCCTGATTGTGTCAATTATCGTGATGCTAACCATGTCCATTCCACTCTGGAGTTTAAATAAACAGGACCACCTCTCTCTGCTCTTAGCAGAGGATTTATAGGGGCCATGTGTCTGGCATTCGGGAAGATGTTGGCTTGCTCTCAGCAGTGATTACATATACAATATTCTCATATAATTTTCGGATTTTTCAAAGACTTCAAAGCTCACAACCTTCTGTGAACTTGCTATCTGGTTATGTTTATCATAGCAGGGAATAAAGGTAGAAGTGCTATGCAGAGACTGTAAATTATGAGCACTTCACAAACGCATTTTGTATGTCTATAAAACGCCAAAATGTCCAAGAGTAAAATAGAAAGGCTAGTTGGTCTACCACCCATACAGGGAGAGAGCCAGGCTGGAGCAAATGTGACTTAAATATTGGTTTGAAAGGGCCATTTAATTTTTCCATGATCAAGTTATTTTATCCTAATTTTTTCCTTTGCTAAATGAGTGATGTTTAATTGGTAAGTAGAAATGAATTCATTTCCTCTCCACTCTCCTTTCTAAAAGTGACCAGATGTCCCATTTGGGGGAATTATCTCTGTGACAGGGTTCTGAGAACACAAAGCAGGCTTTGTAAGAGCAGAGGCGGGTAAAGCCCACCCCTGCTGCTCTGGGGCCAATTACCACTGGCTAAGTTACCCTTCGTGTCTCAGCTGCCTTATCTGTAAAGTGGGGATGATTGTAATGGATCCTGCCTTATCAAGCTGTGAAGACCGAATAAGGTAGTATGTGTATAGTACATGGAAAGTATTCAATGAGTACTATTATTATAACTGAAACACTAGACAGAAGAAATAAATGTATATACTTTTCACCTCAGGGATTAGACCCTGAAGGACCAATAGAATCTATTTTTGAGAGGACTCTGAATTCTCTATTCCCATAGATTCTGTTCATACTTTACTAGAACACTTGGAATACTGATGCCCTCCTCTGCATCAAGCACTGACAGAGGTTTCTCATATACAGTATAGACATGAAATCAAGCAAAACGTAATGTCAATGTCTCCATGAATACTCTCCTGTTTATTCTCTCATTATGTTTTGTTCACCCAATAAGCACCTGTTATGTGCCAGTCAATGGGCTAGCCAATGCAGTTGTCCAATATCCCTGGCTTTTACCAATGAGTAAACTTTTCTAGAAAAGCAACATTTAGAGAAAGGCTTAGATTCCCTATGCCAGAATGTTCTAGGAGGACACATTCCAAGGGATGGCAAGTTATGCAACTAACTCTCTGTGCAGTGCTGGCTGAGGTGAGCCACTGGGCCTTTGTGTGACTGAGCATCACATGCATCATGACTCAAAACTGATCAGTTACCAAGTGACATTTAAACATCTTGACCAACTACCAGCAGCATTTTGCTCCAGTTATTGGAAGCTCCTCAGAGTGAACACGGTCCTGGGATAAGATCTGAAATCATCAGCTTCCCTGGTGGCTCAGATGGTAAAGTATCTGCTTGCAATGCAGGATGCCAGGTTCAATCCCTGGGTCAGGAAGATCCCCTGGAGAATGGAATGGCAACCCACTCTAGAATTCTTGCCTGGAGAATTCCATGGGCAGAAGAGCCTGGCAGGCTACAGGCCACGGGGTCACAAGGAGTCAGACACGACTAAGCGATTATCACACTTTCACTGCCTCTGAGGGTATAAACACATATTGCCAGGAAGTCCACGGCAGAGAGGCACAAAAATAGTGTCATTTTTTTGTCACTCTGCACCATGAGTGTCTGCTGTCTCTCCCCTGTTAAGAACACTCACCAGGTTTCTCTCATGAAGTGTTGCCCGTGCTCCTTAAAGCTGTTCACAGGTTCAGAGGCGGGAGGGGCAGCATTTTAGAGACAAGTAATAGAGAGGGACTGAAAGGAATCTAACATTTATTAAATGTCAAATGCCACTTTAATGATCTTTCCACTGTATCACACCTTGTAGCAAGATTTAAAGATTTGTCAGACATGACTGAAGCAACTAAGCACATCTTCTGCCAAATTTCCCACTGATCACAATTTAAGTATCAAGACTTTGGTAAGACTGAGCACAGCCTGCCAACTGCAATGCTCATCTCAGTATCACTGACAGCATCTATCACTTTTTTTCCTTTTATAATCTATAAACCACGCTGGAACACTCTCACACTGGAGGTGAGTAGAGCCTCTCTGTAGGGCAGCCTGGCAGTGTTCCAAACAACTTACATATGTGTTCCACCTTGGGACTTAATCCTCCCATTTCTGGAAATGTTCACGAAGAAATGATCGGCGATGTGGCAAATATGTATACATATATATATGTGGTTAGCAAATCACAAGGCATCCCTAGTTCATATATAGGTCTGAGAAGTCTAAGTGTTAGTCGCTCAGTCGTGTCCAACTCTTCGCAACCCCATGGACTGTAGCCTACCAGGTTTCTCCGTCCCTGGGATTTTCCAGGCAAGAGTACTGGAGTGGATTGCCATTTCCTTCTCCAGGGGATCTTCCCAACCCAGGGATCAAACCTGGGTCTCTGGCTTTGCAAGCAGATTCTTTACCCTCTGAGCCACTAGGGAAGCCCTATACAGGTATCAGTTCAGTTCAGTTCAGTCACTCAGTGGTGTCCAACTCTTTGCGACCCCATGAATCGCAGCATGCCAGGCCTCCCTGTCCATCATCAACTGCCAGAGTTTACTCAAACCCATGTCGATCGAGTTGATGATGCCATCCAACCATCTCATCCTCTGTCATCCCCTTCTCCCTCCTGCCCCCAATCCCTCCCAACATCAGGGCTTTTTCCAAAGAGTCAACTCTTCGCATGAGGTGGCCAAAGTACTGGAGTTTCAGCTTCAGCATCAGTCCTTCCAATGAACACCCAGGACTGATCTCCTTTAGGATGGACTGGTTGGATATCCTTGCAGTCCAAGGGACTCTCAAGAGTCTTCTCCAACACCATAGCTCAAAAGCATCAATTTTTTGGCGCTCAGCTACATATATAACCAAATGAAATACGTGTTCACTAGGCAGTTAGTCACACTGGTACACCCTGAAAGGCACTGTTGCCCAACTGCTGGCAGATACCGGAATTGAAGATACAATACCAAGGAGGAACTATCATGTAAGTCAACTGAATTCACTGACTGCAAATATCCCAATTTCAAATCAGATATTAGGAAAAAAATACATTAAAAAAATCACTTTGTCACTTTTTATATATAGCCTTTTCTCCTTTTGCCACTCTTATTCCTTCCCCATACCAACCACTGAGAGCACACCACCTTCATTACCCGAGAAGTCTACCTGCCTTGTAAATCCTTTCTTTCTTTCCAAAGTCAAAGTAGGCGTGAACAGGACTCAATTGCTGGTATGAAGAAAACTGTGTGAATAAATAAATGTATCCATTCTATAGATTAGTCAATACTACTTTGAGTGACTTTGATGTATCAGGGTGAAACTAACAGTGCAAACATTAGATAGTTCTCACTGCCTACCACCCTTCTATAAAACCTCAAGCTTGAACTTGAGAAAATTCATATTACCCTAGACTACACATATTAGGAGAAGAAACTTCATTTAACCACTATGTTCTAGAGAAAGTATTTTTACTAGAAATCACATTTTATCTTGAATCCTAGAGTTCACATGCACAGTAGGATATTTTCGACCTGATGGGCAGAAATTAAACTTGGAAAAGCACAAACTGGCAGCTTCTTGCACAGAAGATAACACAAACAGTACAGAAAGATTATCCCCTGGGGGTTCTGAGAGGAAGTACCTAGAACCTTAAAACCCAGCTTCCACTGTCTGGGCTCAGCCTCCTCTGACCGTAGACTCTTCAACTCAGCCCCTACCCACAAGATCACAGGGCCAATCCAGTCCTTTTCTGATCTTGCACATCTCCCTCTTACTAAGTCTCAAGGCTCATACATTTCTGAAGAATCTACCTCCTTTACTCTTAGTGTTTATTTAATTACCTGTAATGTTCTGTTTAATAATATGTCTTCTCCTTAAGACTATACACTCCCTAAGAATAGAGACTATGTCTGTCTCATTCATAGCTTTATCCCCAGTACCTAGCACAATGCCTAGCATATTGCTGGTTTAATCAATTTTGTTCCTGGGATATTGTGACTTATAATAAGAAGAATAGGGACTTCCCTGATGGTACAGTAGCTAAGACTCCATGCTCCCAGTGCAGGGGGCCTCGGTTCAATTCCTGGTCAGGGAACTAGATCCTACATGCCCCAACTAACAGTTTGCAAGCTGCAACTAAAACCTGATGTAGTCAAATAACTTTTTTTTAATTGAAGTATATATGTGGTCTTCATCCCTGTTACTGGCATAGAGCTCCTAAAACCCTTGCAATTTCCTAAGTGATAAGAGTAATTGAGGTGGCTTGTCTTTTGTTATGTTAATGAGGTGACTTTTGGAGAGCATCTAACCATGGGGGGCTTGTTGCCAATAGAACCTACCATCTAATTAGACTGTTGTGACATTCAGTGCAACCCCTTAACCTCCAAGTACCACAGAAGTTGGGTAACTTTCTTTCCCACACCCAGCCTCTGTCTGGAATACACCCCTTGAAGACTGGGGATCTACTCTGCTCCTATCAGGCAATCCTCGACCTCCAGGGACTGAAGTCCAATCTCTGAGCATCCTTAGGCATCCAAATCATGCTGGCTTCCACCTCTCTGCAAGCTCCACTCTGCTCACTTGCAACAGCTGCATCTTTCCCCTGGTGCAGGCCTCATCTCCTCACAGGCTGTATTTATCTACCAGTCTCACTGAAAAAGTGTCACCGATTCTGGGAAAGATTGAGGGCAAGAGGAGAAGGGGACAGTAGAGGATAAGATGGTGGGATGGTATCACTGACTCAAAGGACATGAGTTTAAGCAAACTTTGGGAGATAGCGAAGGGCAGGGAAGCCTGGCATGCCACAGTCCTTGGGGTCGCAAACAGTCAGACATGACTTAGTGACTGAACAACAACAACACTGGTTCTTCCTTATCTTGCCTCTTTTAATACCAATAGAGCTCCAATTCTCAGTGTGGAGACCTCAAGAGAGAGTCTGAGCAAAGAGACCCTCAGAGAGTCCCCAAATTCAAGACCTGAGATAGTACGGAGAAAAATACTGTGATGCAAGTTGCCAGTGTAAAGAAAGTTATGTTGAGTCACCCACTACAATGTACTAAACTGTCTGAAACTCCAACAAAAGACTCAATAAGAGCATTTAAACACAGTCTACTTGGGAACACAGTTTATTCACAGATACATACATAAAATATTTCAAAAATTCACAAGTGAAGCAAAATAATATGCAGTTAAAATAGTGCAAATATTAATAGAGGAGGAAGTAGCCAAGATGGGAGGGTTATAGCCAAGATGGTACATATGAACACCCTAAGCTTACCTCCTCCCAGGGGCACACCAAAATTACAACTACTTACAGAGCAACTATATAAGAATGACTTGAAGACTAGCAGAAAATATTTTAGATAAGAAAATACAAAAAGATGGGTAGGAGGGGTGGAGACATGGTATAGTCAAGGCTCATACCCTCAGGTGGGCAACCACAAACAGGAGGATAGAGAGATGTTCTTCCCAAAGAGTGAAGGCTCTGAGATCCATATCAGGTTCTCAAGCTGGATGGGGTAGGGGAGGGTGGGAGTCCTACACTGGGAAGATGAGCCCCAAGAACTGGCTTTGAAAGCTAGCAGGAATTGTGTATGAGATAGCTCTGCTTTTAAAAGATAAGTGCAGAGATTTCTCTGATGGTCCAAAGATAGACAGTCTACCATGCAGTGCAGGGGATGCAGGTTCAATCCCTAGTTGGGGAACTGAGATCCTACAAGCCGTGGAACAAGTTAGCCTGTGTGCCACAACTAAAGAGCCTACATGCCATGACCACTGAGCATGCACGCTCCAGAGCTCGCAAGCCATAAATAGTCTGCGCACCACAACGAAAGAAGATCCTGCAACAAAGAAACACAGCCAAATAAATAAATATCTTTTCTAAAAATATAAATAATAAAAGGTGAAAGCAAAAATCTTATACACTTTAAGACCCAGTACAGAGGCAGTAATTTGAAAGGAGACTGAGTCATCCCACTTCCTGATCTTGGAAAGCCTCTCAGAGAGGCAAGAGACAATGAGGACTTTCCCTGTGAACACATGGGCTGGCAGCAGCCATTTTTGGCAGCTCATTCTACAACAAGGACAGTGATGCTAACAAGCACCGTTCTGTAGTCCCCAATCTAGCCTGTTAGTGTCAGGAGCTTATCCATCCACTAGCAGGTCATCATCAGTCCCAGGACTCCTAAGATCAAGTAGACAGCTGCTCAAGGACCCAGCCTCACCCACTGGCAGGCCACCACCAAACCAAAGAACACCCAGCCCATATAGCCAGGCACCCAATGACTTAGCTCCGCCCACCAGTAACCAATAGCCTCAGCACAAGGCAAGACCTGTCGGTTAACCAAGAAGGAGGCAAGCTAGACCTAAAAACACAAGAGACGCAAGTTCGATCCCTGGGTTGGGAAGATCTCCTGGAGTAGAAAATGGCAACCCACTCCAGTATTCTTGCCTGGATAATTCCATGAACAGAGGAGCCAGGTGGGCTACAGTCCAGGCGGGGGTCACACAGTCAGACATGACTGAGAGACCAACAATTTCACTTCACTTTCACTAGAGCATATACCTCTGCTGACAAGAGGGGAGTATGATTCTGAGCCTCAAAAGCCCCTTATGTCTCTGACATAAGGCTATATCTCAAGATCGTGAGATGTAGACAACCTACCTGATATATACAAATAAAGAGAGTTAGGTAAAATTAGGAGATGAAAGAACAAAAAACTAAGCGAAGATAAGTAATCTATCAAGAGTTCAAAGCAATGATTATAGAGCTGCTTGTGAACTCAGGAGAAGAAAGGATGAACACAGTGAGAAGTTTAGCAAAGAATTAGAAAATATAAAGAAAAACCAAACAGACTGAAGAATATAGTAAGTAAAATTTTTTTTAAATTACACTAGAATGAACCAACAGTAGATTAGATGATACAGAGGAATGATTCAGGGAACTGGAAGGCAGAGTAGTGAGAAACCACATGAGCTGAACAGGTGAAAAAAAAAAAAACTTTTTAAAATGAGGATAAAGAAACCTGTGAGACAACATGAAGCATACAAAAATTTGAAAGATAGGGGTCCCAAAAAGAGAAGAGAGAGAAAGGGGCAGAGAATTTAGTAGAAATAATAGCTGAAAATTCCCTAACCTGGAAAAGGACCACACCAAAACACACTGTAATTAAAATGCCAAAAATTAAAAGATAGAATGAGAATCTTAAATCAGCAAAGGGAAAAACAATTGTTTACATACAAGCGACTCCCACAGGTTAATCAGTGAAAGTTTTACAGGCCAACAGGAGGACCAGGATGTATTTAAAGTGATAAAAGTAAAAAACCTACAGGTAAGAATACTCGCCCCCACAAGGCTAGCATTTAAATTTGCAGGAGAGAGAAAGGGTTTAACAGACAAGTAAAAGTTGAGTTCCGACCACTAAACCAACTTTACAAGAAATATTAAACTGACTTCTCTAAATGGAAAGGAAAAACCACAACTAGAAATTCAAAAATTACTAAAGGACAAAATCTTATTGGTAAAGGCAAATATAGAGTAAGAATAACAGGTTAACCACTTATAAAGTGAGTAGAAAGGTTAAAAGACAAAAGTAGCACAACCATCTATATCAACAATAAATAGTTAAGGGATACACAAAACAAAAAGAAGTAAAATATGATGTAAAAAATATTAAACATGGGCAAGAGTGAGTAAAAATGCAGTATTAGAATATGGTTGAACTTAAGAGATTATCAAAGAAAATATATATATATTTTATATATATAAAAAAATATATATATACACACACACACACACACACACGTAAACACACACACACACCTCATGGTAATGACATACATACCTCATGATAACCACAAACCAAAAATCTATAAGAGATACACATACAAAAAACATAACACTAAAGACAGTCATCAAATAAGAAAAAAGAGGAAAAAAAGGAGCAAAAAAGAACTATAAAAACAATTAACAAGATGGCAGTAAGTACTTACCTATCAATAATTACCTTAAACATAAATGGACCAAATGCTCCAATCCAAAGATAAGCAATGGCTGAATGAATCAAGAAAATGACCCACATATATGCTGCCCACCAGAGACTTACTGCAAATCTAAAGAAACACACAGACTGAGAGGATAGAAAAACGTCTCCCATACAAATGGAAACAAAAAGAAAACTAGTGTAGCAATATTTGTACTGACAAAAATAGACATTAAAACAAAGCCTCAGAGAGGCAAAGAAGAAATTACAAAGTGATCAAGAGATCAATCTAACAAGAAGGTAAACAACTGTAAATATATATGTAACCAACACAGAACCATCTAAATACATAATGCAAATATTAACAAACATAAAGGGAGAGATCGACAGTATCACAATCATATTAGGGCAATTTAACACCCCACTTATATCAATGGAGAGGTCACCCACACAGAAAATTTATAAGGAAAGAATGGCCTTAAATGAAACATTAGACCAGATGGACTTAATATATATGGAACATTCCATCCAAAAGCAGCAGAATATACATTCTTATCAAGTGCCCATGGAACACTTCCCAGCACAGATCACCCGCTAACTACCTAACAAGTCTCAATAATGTTAAGCCTGAAATCATAGCAAGCATCTTATCTGACTAAACAGGTATGAAACTTTAATACAACTGTAAGAAAAACATGCAAAAGCATAAACACAATAAAGCTAAACAATATGCTACTAAAAACCAATACATCTCTAAAGAACTCAAAGGGAAAACTATAATACACCTGAAAAAAATTGAAAATGGAAACACAATGACTCCAAATCAATGGGACACACTCAAACCATATCTAAGATGGGAATTTATAGTGATAAAATCCTACTTCAGGAAACAAGAAAAATCTCAAATAAACAATCTTACAACAAAAGGACTAGAAAAACAAGAACAAAACCCAATATTAACAGGAGGGAAAAAACAAAGATCACAGCAAAAGTAAATGAAATAGTAGAAAAGATGAATGAAACAGGTGGTTCTTTTAAAAGATAAACAAAATGGATAAACCATTAGCCAGACTTACCAAAAACAAAAAGAAAAAAAAGAGGGCCCAATCAATAAAATCAGAATGAAAAAGGAAAAGTTACTGATACCACAGAAATACAAAGGATAGTTGGAAATTGCTATGAACAACTATACTCTGATAGAATGGACAAGATAGAAGAAATGGACAATTTCTATAAATATACAATCTCTCAAGACTGAATCAAGAAGACACAGAAAACAGGAAAAGAACAAATACCAATAATGAAATTGAATCAATAATTTTTTAAAATTCTCCCAAAAACAACAACAACAAAAAGTACAGATCCAGACAGCTCCATGGGTAAATTCTACCAAATATTCAAAGATGAGTTAACACATATTCTTCTCAACTATTCTAAACAACTAAAGGAGAAACACTCCCAAACTTACTTATGAGGCCAGCATCATCCTGATACCCAAAACAAAGACACTGCCAAAAAAAAAAGACATTTAAAAGTCCATATCCCCGAAGAACAGATGCAAAAATAAACCTCAACAAAACTTTACCAAAAACAAATTTAATAATGCCTTAAAAAAGTTATACACCATAATCAATGGTTTGATCATACTAGTGATAGCCCTAAAAACTGCAATCAAACAAGAAAAAGAAATAAAAGGAATCCAAATTGGAATAAGAGAAGTAAAACTGAAGGATACATGCACCCCTATGTTCACTGCAGCACTGTTTGCAATAGGCAAGGCATGGAAGCAACCTAAATTTTATTTTTTTATTTTTATTTTTTTATTATTATTTTTTTTTCCAGTGGGTTTTGTCATACATTGATATGAATCAGCCATGGATGTACATGTATTCCCAATCCCGATCCCCCCTCCCACCTCCCTCTCCACCCGATTCCTCTGGGTCTTCCCAGTGCACCAGGCCGGAGCACTTGTCTCATGCATCCCACCTGGGCTGGTGATCTGTTTCACCATAGATAGTATACATGCTGTTCTTTTGAAATATCCCACCCTCACAATTCTCCCACAAAGTTCAAAAAGTCTGTTCTGTATTTCTGTGTCTCTTTTTCTGTTTTGCATATAGGGTTATCGTTATCACCTTTCTAAATTCCATATATATGTGTTAGTATGCTGTAATGTTCTTTATCTTTCTGGCTTACTTCACTCTGTATAATGGGCTCCAGCTTCATCCATCTCATTAGGACTGGTTCAAATGAATTCTTTTTAATGGCTGAGTAATATTCCATGGTGTATATGTACCACAGCTTCCTTATCCATTCATCTGCTGATGGGCATCTAGGTTGGAAGCAACCTAAATTTTAAATGTCCATCAACAGATGAAAGGATAAACACAGTGTGGTACATATAGGCATTGAAATATTACTCAGCCATTAAGAATGAAACAATGCCATTTGAAACAACACGGATGGAACTGGAGATTATCACACTAAGTGAAGTAAGTCAGACAGAGAAAGACAAGTATATGATATTGTATATATGTGAAATTTTTTTAAAATGATACAAGTGAACTTATTTACAAAGCAGAAACAGACTTACAGAAGGGAAGAATGGGGGAGGAAGGAGAGAATGGTAGTTTGGGTTTGACATGTACACGTTACTAAATTTAAAACAGATGACCAAACAGAATCTACTGTATAGCACAGGGAAAACTGCTCAATACTGCGTAATAACCTAAACGGGAAAAGAATTTGGAAAAGCACAGATACATATGTATAAATGAATCACTTTGCTGTACACCTGAAATGAACACATTGTTAATCAACTTAGAAGAGCTCCTTTCAATATCTCTTGTAAGGCAGGTCTAATACTAATGAACTCCCACAGCTTTTATTTGTCTGTGAAAGTATTTCTCCTTCACCTCTGAATGACAACTTTGCTCTGTATTCTTGGGTGAAAGCCTATCTTTCAGAATTTTGAGAATGCCATTCCACTTTCTCTTGGCCTAGAGGATTTCTGCTGAGAAATCTGCTGATAACCCAATGAGTTACTGTCCTTTATTCCTAGCTGCCTTTAAAATGCTTTCTTTTACTTTTGACCATTTTAATATTATGTGTCTTGGAGAAGGTCTTTTTGCACTGAGATAATTAAGTGTTCTCTTAGCTTTAAGGACTTGTATACGCAGTTCCTCCCTCAAGTTTAGGAAATTCGATCAGCTATTATTTCCTTAAATAAACTGTTCCCTCTTCCCTCAGAACTGAGGAAACTCAGAACTGAGAGAACTAAGAACTGTCCCCTCTCATCTCAGATAACCATTCCCCTAATGTTGCCTTTCCTAAAAAAGTCTGCTCTCACGGGATTTCCTAATTTTCTAATATTTTATCTTTCCTTTTCTACTTGTATCATTTCTGGATGTCTATCTTTGAGTTTGCTAATTCTTTTTTACATGTATCTGCTCTATATCCATTGCTTTCCAGTGCATTCTTCATCTCATTTATTGAGTTTTTCAACTCTAGAATTTGTTTGGTTCCTTTTAAGAGTTTCAATCTCTTTGATAAAGTATTCCTTCTGTTCATAAATTTTATTCCTGAGTTCACAAAACTGCCTTTCTGAGTTTTCTTGTAGCCCACTGAGTATCCCCATGACAGCTATTTTGAATTCTCTATCAGTCAGATCACAATATTCCATGACTTTAAGTTTCCTTTCTAAAGGATTATCACTTTCTTTTTGTGTTACAGCGTTATTGTGTTCTTCATGGGGCCTGATGAATTGTTCCTCGCTGGGGCATATGAATTTAAGTGATGGTCTAGGACTTCCCTGTTGGCTCAGACATTAAAGGATCTGCCTGCAATGCAGGAGTTCAGTTCTGCCACTCAGTCATGTCTGACTCTTTGCGACCCCATGGACTGCAGCATGCCAGGCCTCCCTGTCCATCACCAACTCCCAGAGTTTACTCAAACTCATGCCCATTGAGTCGGTGATGCCATCCAACCATCTTATCCTCTGTCATCCCCTTCTTCTCCTGCCTTCAATCTTTCCCAGCATCAGGGTCTTTTCCAATGAGTCAGCTCTTCGCATCAGGTGGCCAAAGTACTGGAGTTTCAGCTTCAGCATTAGTCCTTCCAATGAATATTCAGGACTCATGTCCTTTAGGATCTCCTTGCTGTCCAAGGGACTCTCAAGAGTCTTCTCCAACACCACAGTTCAAAAGCATCAATTCTTCTGCACTAAGTTTTCTTTACAGTCCAACTCTCACATCCACACATGACTACTGGAAAAACCATAGCTTTCACTAGACGGACCTTTGCTGGCAAAGTAGTGTCTCTGCTTTTTAATATGCTGTCTATGTTGGTCATATGCAGATGACACCACCCTTATCGGTGGTGAAGAAGTGGGGAAGTGAAGAAGAACTAAAGAGCCTCTTGATGTAAGTGAAAGAGAATGAAAAGTTGGCTTAAAACTCAACATTCAGAAAACTAAGATCATGGCATCCAGTCCCATCATTTCATGGCAAATAGATGGGGAAACAGTGGAAACAGTGGCTGACTTTATTTTCCTGGGCTCCAAAATCACTGCAGATGGTGACTGCAGCAATAAATTAAAAGACGCTTACTCCTTAGAAGGAAAGTTATGACCAATCTAGACAGCATATTAAAAAGCAGAGACATTACTTTGCCAACAAAGGTCCGTCTAGTCAAGGCTTTGGTTTTTCCAGTGGTCATGTATGGATGTGAGAGTTGGACTATAAAGAAAGCTGAGCACCAAAGAATTGATGCTTTTGAACTGCGGTGTTGGAGAAGACTCTCGAGAATCCCTTGGACAGCAAGGAGATCCAACCAGCCCATCCTAAAGGAAATCAGTCCTGAATATTCATTGGAAGAACTAATGCTAAAGCTGAAACTCCAATACTTTGGCCACCTGATGCGAAGAGCTGACTCATTGGAAAAGACCCTGATGCTGAGAAAGATTGAAGGCAGGAGAAGAAGGGGACGACAGAGCATGAGATGGTTGGATGGCATCACCGACTTGATGGACATGGGTTTGGGTGGTCTCCGGGAGTTGGTGATGGACAATGAGGCCTGGCATGCTGCAGTTCATGGGGTCACAAAGAGTCAGACACAACTGAGACAACTGAACTGAACTGAGGTTGGTCATAACTTGGTCATAATTAAAAGAGCAAGCGTCTTTTAATTTCATGGCTGCAGTCACCATCTGCAGTGATTTTGGAGCCCAGAAAAAATAGTCTGTCACTGTTCCCCCATCTATTTGCCATGAAGTGATGGGACCAGATGCCATGATCTTAGTTTTCTGAATGTTGAGCTTTAACTCAACTTTTTCACTTTCTTCTTTCACTTTCATCAAGAGACTCTTTAGTTCTTCTTCACTTTCTGCCATAAGGGTGGTTTCATGTGCATATGTGATATTGATATTTCTCCTGGCAATCTTGATTCCAGCTTGTGTTTCACCCAGCCCAGCACTTCTCATGATGTACTCTGCATAAAAGTTAAATAAGCAGGGTGACAATATACAGCCTTGACAGCAAGGCTGAAATGGATGAACCTAGAGTGAAGTCAGAAAGAGAAAAACAAATATCATATATTAATGACCTGGATTCAATCCCTGGGTTGGGAAAATCTTCTGGAGAAGGGAATGGCTACCCACTCCAGTGTTCTTGCCTGGGAAATCTCATGGACAGAGGAGCCTGACAGGTCCAGGGGCCTCAAGAAGAGTCAGAATACAGGGTGACTAATACTCACCCTACCTTATTTTTTTTTTTTTTTTAAGAAATTAGAGTACTTTCTTCTGTTTTCCAGTCTCAGTCTCAGTTCAGTCGCTCAGTCGTGTCTGATTCTTTGCGACCCCATGAACCGCAGCACGCCAGGCCTCCCTGTCCATCACCAACTCCCGGAGTTTATTCAAACTCATGTCCATTGAGTCAGTGATGCCATCCAACTATCTCATCCTCTGTCATCCCCTTCTCTTGCCCTCAATCTTTCCCAGCATCAGGGTCTTTTCAAATGAGTCAGCTCTTTGCATCCGGTGGCCAAAGTTTCCAGTAGGTGGTGCTATAACACAAGTTTTGGTTTCTGTTAAATGAGCTGCCCCTGGTTGCATTCAACCTTTATATATAAATGTACAGATGTGTGGGGTTATCTAGCAACCTATTGTGTTGACAGAAGCACCTTTGTTGATTTGTAGTTGCTATATGGTTGTAGGTTGAAAGGAGCAGAGAAAGGCAATCCTTCACTCCACTCCACTTTGAAGAGTGGGCAATTTCCAGCCTCCACCTCTTTGAAAGAGGTGTGCCTCTGTGCCTTCAATTATTGTTTCTTATGCCTCTGGGGTTACTGCTGCCTTGCTTCTGCCACAACCACTGTAGTCACTGACATGGTGGGCTCTCCCCTCATATCCAGCATCCTTTGAGTTGCAGCTTTTACTGCCATGGGGGAAGGAGGACACTGGTGGAATGGTTGCCAAGGTTGCATAGGCACCTCTACCTCTTAGGTGCTATAAGGTGCATGGGCTCCACCATTGAAGAAGGAGGTGGAGGCTGGATTGTGGGCAGCCCAGTGGCTGGAGGGATGGGATCCTCGACCCCATTGCCATTGTTGCCAAGTCACTTGTGGCTCTGGTGCTGCTGTAATTAGGAGGTCAGAGTCACGCACAGTCACCTCACCTGTTGCTGCTAGGTTCTCTGGAGCTGGGAGTCAGCTGCATGGTCAGAGGGCAGGGACTGAAGGCACTGACTTCGCAGTTCCCTCGGTTCCACTTCTATCTGTTCCCATCACCGACCTTTATATGTACAGATGTGTGGCCGTTATCCAGCATCCTATTGTGTTGCCAGAGGCACCTTTGTTGACTTGTGGTTGCTATGCAGTTGTAGATTGAAAGGGGCAGAGAAAGGCAATCTCTTACTCCACCATGTTACCGATGTCTCCACAGTCAGGACCCAGGGAAGTCTTTCTAATCTCTTGTCATCATGCCCGAATCCCAAGATTTGTTTGGTTGTTCCACTGGAGCAGAAGCTGCTGCATACCATGAACTGTAGCAGAAGCCCCTGGAGTCATACAGTGACAAGAAGTCAAGTGGTAAGTGGGAAAATTACTGGAGGTAGAGTATGCATTAGCATGAGACTGAGAACTTCTAGAGGTCTTAATTTTTTTTTTGGGGGGGGGGGAGTGAAGCGTGATAAAATTGTCTGGGTTCTACCTCTAGTAACTTTATCATATACTCATGGTATATGGACAGTGGACAAAGATCCTCTCTTGGTCCTGGCAGAAAAAGAGGCCAGCAATGACGTATCACTTCACATCGGTCAGAATGGCCATCATCAAAAAATCTACAAACAATAAATGCTGGACAGGTTGTGGAGAAAAGAAAACCCTTTTGTATTGCTAGTGGGAATGTAATGAAAAAGGAAAAAAGCTATTGATACAGTCTATAAAGAATGGTATGGAGAGTCCTTTAAAGAAATCTAAGAATAAAACTACCACATGACCTACCCAATCCCACTACTGAGCACATACCCTGAGACAACCATAATTGAAAATGACACATATTCCCCAATGTTCATTGCAGCACTATTTATAATAGCCAGGACATGGAAACAACCTATACGTCCATTGACAGGTGAATGGATAAAGAAGTTGTGGTACATATATACAACAGAATATTACTCAGCCATAAAAGCAAATGAATTTGAGTCAGTTGAACTGAGGTGGATGAACCTAGAGTGAAGTCAGAAAGAGAAAAACAAATACTGTATATTAATGCTCATATATGGAATCTATTAATGCTCCTTGGAAGAAAAGTTATGACCAAACCAGACGGCTTATTAAAAAGCAGAGACATTACTTTGCCAACAAAGGTCCATCTAGTCAAAGCTATGGTTTTCCCAGTACTCATGTATGGATGTGAGAGGTGGACTATAAAGAAAGCTGAGCACCAAAGAATTGATGCTTTTGAACTGTGGTGTTGGAGAAGACTCTTGAGAGTCCCTTTGACTGCAAGAAGATCCAACCAGTCCATCCTAAAGGAAATCAGTCCTGAATATTCATTGGAAGGATTGATGTTGAAGCTGAAACTCCAATACTGGACACCTGATGCAAAGAACTGACTCATTGGTAAAGACCCTGATGCTGGAAAAGATTGAAGGCAGGAGGAGAAGGGGATGACAGAGGATGAGATGGTTGGATGGCATCACCGACTCAATGGACATGAGTTTGAGTAAACTCTGGGAGTTGGTGATGGACAGGGAGGCCTGGCATGCTGCGGTCCATGGGGTCGCAAAGAGTCGGACACAACTGAGTGACTGAACTGACTGACTGATGGAATCTAGATAAATGGTACTGACAGACCTGTTTACAGGGCAGGAATAGAGATGCAGACATAGAGAACAGACTTGTGGACACAGTGGACAAAGAAGAGGGTGTGATGAACTGAGAGACTAGCATTGACATATATACACTACCATATGTAACATAGACAGCTAGTGGGAAGCTGCTGTAAACACAGGGAGCTCTACCAGGGGCTCTGTGACTACTAGAGGGGTGGGACAGGGGGAGGTTCAAGGAAGAGGATATATGTAGACTTATGATTGATGTATGTTGTTGGACGGCAGAAACCAGCACAACATTGTAAAGCAATTATTGAATTAAAAATAAATTTTTTAAAAAAGGAAAAAAGGACAAAGGCTATGCTTTATCTGAACTCCACACTGCTTTTAGAAGAGTTTGATGCTGGGTGACATGTCCTGGTAAGCAATAAGAAAGAGCTTCTGTGCAAGGTGGGTGTCACGTCTGGGATGGGCACATGGTATGTGTGTGCTCAGTCGCTCACTCGTGTCCGACTCTTTGCAACCCTATGGACTATAGCCTTGCCAGGCTCCTCAGTCCATGGGATTCTCCAGGCAAGAATACTGGAGTGGGTTGCCATGCCCTCCTCTAGCGGATCTTCTCAACCAGAGATTGAACCCATATTACATCTCCTGCTTTGGAAGGGGGCAGGAGTGGGAAATTTGCTTGGGTTGGTTTCAAGGCATGAGGTTGTTGAATAAATCAACAATTACTTGAGGGTACTGAAAATCTTAAGGGGTAAGACTTCATCTAATAGCACAGGCTCTAGAGAGCTCATGTCGCCTTCTGGGTTGGACAATGACTAGCTGAGGAGAATTATTTATTGGAAGCTGTGTGTGACGTGGGACTGAATGAGGACAGTAGAAGCAGGGGACCCATCTAGGTCCTCGTGTGAGGAATGACTAGAGAAACAACGGAAAGAATAGGAAGGAAAAGGAGAGGTTGAAGAAAGACTGACAGCACATGCAGACAGAGGACTTGGAAGACAGAGAGAAAGGTTCTTTCAGAAAGAAGAGTAAGAAGAAAAGTAAGATTTCAAAAGGGTCTGTTCTGATTAACTGTGAACGGTATTTGTGTGACCTGAATTAGAGTTATCTGGGTGGAGTGACGAGGAGAGGAAAGAGCCTATGAAGACTAAGGGAGAAAGCTGATGCTAGAGTTTGTTGTTACAGATCATCTGTTCTAAAAGAATAGAAGAAAAGTGAGATGATCTGGTAGCTGGCTGGAAAAGAAAAAAGAATATTTTTTTCATATATAATTGGAAGCTTGAATACAACAGAAAGAGAACAAAAGGGTAAGAAAGATGAATTCACTGGTATCTAGGAGACTCCCCAGAGTAATCACAGCAGCAGTAGGTGAATTGGCAAGTTTCCAGGCAGCAAAGCCTAGGATGTACTGAGCCATCAACTGCCGGTCCTGAGTCTTCCATCAACTGACCCTGGAAACTTAATCACTCGCAATCCATATCCTAATGCGTAATGTGGGACCAATAATCATTTCCCTGTATACCCAGCACTGTTCCTGAACACCACCAGAAACTCATTAAATATCCCTTGGTTGATTACCTTGCAGAATAGTTATGAGAATATAAAAAAGAAGAAAGCATGTGGGAAGGTTTTAGAGTGCTATAAATGTCATTATTCAGTCAATGTTATTTGTCAATGTAGATCAATATTTATCATGTGTTAATGTCATAATATGACTTCATTTATTCTAATTCCTGAACTTAAAATATACATGGAGTGAAACAACATACCTTTCATCTCTAGGGAAAATTACTTACAAATAAGTTTTAATATGTTTAGGGCAATGGTATCTAAATATCCAACTGCATAAATTACAAGAGAATCAACGGCAGAACATTTCAAAACTGTACTTCAGCTGTACTTCTGGAGATTCTCTGATTCTGTAGTTCTGAGGTCAGACTGGGGATGGGGGGGATGAGGGGTACTTAAAGTACTACTTAAAGTTCCTAAGGCAAGGGAATGGCCAAGATGGCAGAGTAGGAAGACCCCAAGCTCACCACCTCTCAAGGGCACACAGAATTTATAACTATAATATCTACAGAGCAACTACTGATGGGAAGGACCAGAATCTAGCAGAAAAAAAGCTTCTATAACAAAAGATATAAAGAAGGAACCACAATGAGAGAATAAGACCAGCAAAGTCACGGTTTAGTCAGATCTATATATACCCCTGGTGGGTGACTCACAAACAGGAGGATAATTACAATTGCAGAGTTTCTCCCCAAAGTGAGGGGTCTGAGCTCCACGTCAGACTCCCCACCCTAGGGGGTCTTACACTCAGAAGACAAACCCCCGCAACATTTGGCTCTGAAGGCCAGCAGGGCTTACTTTTGAGAGTGCCAAGGGGCTCTACTCTTAAAGGATGCTTACGAAATCTCACATGCTCTGGGACCCAGGGTAGAAGAAATAATTTGAAAGAAACCTGGGTCAGGCCCACTTACTGATCTTGGAGGGTCTCCCAGAGAGGTGGGAAGCCACCTCTTCACCTTGGGTACAAAAACAGTGGTGACAGCCATTTTGGGTTGGGGGGGGGGGTGTTGTTCTACCATGCAAACACTGGTGCTGACAAGCACCCTTGAGCTTATTAGCTTCAGGACACAACCCAGCTCCTGCCCACCAGAGTGTGGGCACCAGTAGGGCAATGCCTCAGGCTAAGCAACTAGCTGAGTGGGAACATAGCCCCAACAACCAGAAAACAGTTGTCTTAAAAAGTTCTGAGCCCACAGCCACCACGGGACATGGTGCTGTCCATGAGAAGGCCCAGGGCCTGACTCCATATACCAGTGCATAAACCCTCGGACCCAGCTCTGCCCACCAGTGAGCAGGCAACAACCCCAGGACGTCACCCACAGGTGAGTGAGCTCTAGCCACAGGACCAGCCTCAGCCAACAGTAGGCAGGAACCTGCTCCAGGACCCTCTAAACCACAGCCAGCTGCCTCATGATCCAGCCTCATCAACCAGTGGCCAGCAGACTTCACTCCTGGCAACCAGCTAGGCCAGGGGTCAGCTGTGCCCACCTGACCACCATGGTAGTCAGCTTACTACACAGGACCCACACATGCCAGATGAATGACACCTCTAGAACACAGGGCTCTAGTGATCAAAGAGGATTATACTGCTGGGGCATGTATGACATACCCTACAAAAGGTTAAGAAATGTAAACAATCTACCACATTACAGGGAAAAATAAAACCCAGCAAATCAGGCATAATGACGTGACAGTGGATCATGTTCCAAACAAAGTAACAAGACAAAACCCCACAAGAGTGGGATGATCTGAGAGAAGAGCATTGAAACATGCATATCATCATATGTGAAACAGATCGCCAGTCCAGGGTCAATGCATGAGACAGGGTGCTCATGGCTGGTGCACTGGGATGACCCAGAGGGATGGGATGGGGAGGGAGGTGGGAGGGGAGTTCAGGATGGGGAACACATGTACACCCATGGCTGATTCATGTCAATGTATGGCAAAAACCACTACAATACTGTAAAGTAATTAGCCTCCAATTAAATAAATAATTTTTTTTAAAAACCCACAAGAACTAAGTAGAGATAGCCAATCTGCCCAATAGAGTTCAAAGTAATAATCATAAAGATGATCCAATAACTCAGGAAGATTGGATGAACAGAGTAGGAGTTACAAGTGCTTAAAAGAGTTAGCAAATATAGAGAAGAACAAAACAGAGATGAATACAATAACTGAAATGAAAAGGAGGAAGGAATCAACAGTAGATTAAATGATACAGAAGAACAGGTCAGTGGAACGAAAGAGTAGTGGAAACCACTAAAGCTGAACAGAAAAAGAAAAAATAAAAAGAAGTGAAGGTGGTTTAAGAGACCTCAGGGACACCATCAAGCATACTAATATTTGCATGATGGGGGTTCCACAAGGAGAAAAAAGGGACTAAGAACATATTTGAAGACATAATGGTTGAAAACTTCCCTAACCTGGGAAGGAAAACAGACATCCAGATCCAGGAAGCAAAGACGGTCCCAAAGAGGATCAACCTAATGAGGTCAATACAAAGACACATTTTAATTGAAAGTGTAAAAATTAAATATAAAGAAAGAATATTAAAAGCAGCAAGGGAAAAGAATCAAGTTACATACAACGAAACTCCCATAAGGTTATCAGATAACTTTTCAGCAGAAATTCTGTAGGGGAGAAGGGAGTAGCATAATATATTTAAGTAGATGAAAGGGAAGAACCTACAACCAAAATATTCTACCCATTAAGGTTTGCCTTCAGATTTTATGGAGAAATCAAAAGTTTTACAGACAAACAAAAGCTAAAAGAGTTCATCACTACTAATTCAGCTTAACAAGAAACATTAAAGGGAATTCTCTAAGGAGGGAGGAGGAGGGGAAAGAGAAAGAAAGAGCTTCCTGGTAAGAGGAAATATTTAGTAAAGATAGTAAATCAACCTTATGCAAAATTAGTAAAAAGGTCAAAAGACAAGAATAGTAAAACCACCTATATTTGCAGTAAGTAGTTAGGGGACACACAAAACAAAAAGATGTAAAATATGATGTCAAAACAGTAATTGTAGGGGAGGGACCTAACAATGTAGAGGTGTTAAAGTGCATTAGAGATTATGAGATTAGTAACTTAAAATAACATAGATAGCTACATAAACCTTATGGTAACCACAAATCAAAAACCTATAATAAAGACACACACAAAAAAGAGAAAAGAGCCCAGAATAACAGTAAAGATAGTCATCAAATCATAGGGAAGAAAGCAAAAGAAGAACAAAATAATCAAAAAATAACTACAAAAGCAATTCCAAAACAATTAACAAAATGGCAGTAAGTACATATGTATCAGTAACTATCTTAATTGTAAATGGACTAAATGCTCCAAAGAAAAAAACAGATATGCCAAATGGACATAAATACAAGAGTTATATATATATATATATATATATATATATATATGCTGCCTGAAAAAGACTCACTTCTGATCTAAAGACACACACAGGCTGAAAGTGAGAGAATTAGAATAAGGTATTCTATGCAAATGGAAATCAAGAGAAAGTCAGAGCAGCAATACTTATATCAGACAAAATAAACTTTAAAACAAAAACTGCAAAAAGAAACAATAAAGGACATTACATTCATAATGATCAAGGGATCAATCCAAGAAGATGCTGTGAAAATTGTAAATATACACGTACCCAATAAAAGTATTTTTACCCAAAGCAAATATCAACATACATAAAGGGAGAAATTGAGAGCAACACAGTAAGAGTCAGGGACTTTAACATCACACTTACATCAATGAACAGATCAACAAGATAGAAAATCAATAAAGAAATACTGGCCTTAAATGACACATTAAACCATTGACCTTCTCTGATTGTGTAGAGCACCCGAAACCATGAGGAGGAGGTGCAGTGTTCTCTCCTGAGCGTGAAGCGGGTCTTTGGTGTTGCTTTTGCAGCTGCTATTGGCCATTGATGATCGTTCTTCTCTTCCTTTGGGAGAGTAAGAGGGAGAGGACACCATCTGAGTGGAAAGAAAAAAAAAAAAAAACCATTGACTTAATATATATATTGGTCAAAATTCATATATATATATATACATATATATATATATATATATAAAACATTCCATTCAAAAACAGCAGAATACGCAGTCTATTCAAGTGCACATGAACATTCTACTGGATAGAATGTACTAAAGGACATCTAACCCAATATCCTAATGGACAGGTCACATAATAAGCCACAAAAATATTCTCAATAAATTTAAGAAAACTTAAATCATATCAAGCATCTTTTCCAACCACAATACTATGAGACAAGAAATCAACTACAACAAAAATTTGCAAGGAAAAACACACACACACACACACACAAACACACAGAGGCTAAACAATCAACCAATGGTCCCTGAAGAACTCAAAAAAGAAATTTAAAGATATCTGAGCACAAATGAAAATGAAAGAACAATAATCCAAAATCTATGGGATGCAACAAAAACAGTTCCAAAAGAGTAGTTTACAGCAATACAAGCCTACCTCAGGAAACAAGAAAAATCTCAAGCAACCTAACCTCACACCTAAAGGAACTAGAAAAAGAAAAAAACCAAAAGTTAGTAGAAGGTAAGAAATCATAATGATCACGGCAAAAATAAGTGAAATAAAGACTAAAAACAACAGCAACTAAGATCAATGAAAAGAACTGGTCTTTGAAAAGATAAATAAAATTGATAAACCTTTAGTCAGACTAATCAAGAAAAAGAGGGCCCAAATCAATAAAATCAGAAACAAAAAAATTACACCATAGATCATTGAAAATTATTGCAAGCAATTATATGTTAATAAAATAGACAACCTAGAAGAAATGGACAAATTCTTAGAAATGTACATACTCCAAAGACTGAATCAGGAAGAAATAGAAAATATAAACAGACCAATTATCAGTAATGAAACTGAATCAATGATTTTTAAAACTCCCAGAAAACAAAAGTCCAGAACTAGATGGCCTCCCAGGTGAATTTTACCAAACATTTAGAGAAGAGTTAACACCTATGACAACCCATTCCAGTACTCTTGCCTGGAAAATCCCATGGGCAGAGGAACCTGGTGGGCTGCAGTCCATGGGGTCGTAAAGAGTCGGACACGACTAAGCAACTTCACTTTCACTTTTCACTTTCATGCACTGAGAAGGAAATGGCAGCCCACTCCAGTGTTCTTGCCTAGAGAATCCCAGGGACGGCGGACCCTGGTGGGCTGCCGTCTAAGGGGTCGCACAGAGTCAGACACGACTGAAGTGACTTAGCAGCAGCAGCAGCAGCTAACACCTATCATTCTCAAACTATTCCACCAAAACTGCAGAAGAAGAAATGCTTCCAAACCCATTTACAAGGCCAGCATTTCCCTGATAGCAAAACCAGACAAAGATACTACAAAAAAAAGAAAGAAGAAAATTACAGGCCTATATCTTGATGAACACAGATACAAAATGTTCAACAAATATTAGCAAAATGAAACCACCAATACATTAAGAAGATCATACACCATGATCAAATGTTTTTATTCCAGGAATGCAAAGATTTTTCAGTGTCTACAAATCAATGTATAATACCATATTAACTAATTGAAAAAATAAAATCACATGATCACCTCAGTAGATACAGAGAATCTTTTGACAAGTTTCAACTCCTGCAAGCTCAATTCCAGAAAAATAAATGACCCAATCAAAAAATGGGCCAAAGAACTAACAGACATTTCTCCAAAGAAGACATACAGATGGCTAAACAACAACATGAAAAGAGAAAAGCACTGAAAAGATGCTCAACTCCATCAATTTCACAGAAATGCAAATGCAAACCACACGAGGTACTTACACACCGTCAGGATGGTTGCTATCCAAAAGTCTAACAAGCAATATGCTGGAGGAGGTGTGGAGAAAAGGGAACCCTCTTACACTGTTGGTGGGGATGCAAACTAGTACAGCCGCTATGGAAAACAGTGTGGAGATTTCTTAAAAAACTGGAAATAGAACTGCCATATGACCCAGCAATCCCACTTCTGGGCATACACACTGAGGAAACCAGATCTGAAAGAGACACGTGCACCCCAATGTTCATCGCAGCACTGTTATAATAGCCAGGACATGGAAGCAACCTAGATGCCCATCAGCAGATGAATGGATAAGGAAGCTGTGGTACATATACACCATGGAATATTACTCAGCCATTAAAAAGAATTCATTTGAATCAGTTCTAATGAGATGGATGAAACTGGAGTCTATTATACAGAGTGAAGTAAGCCAGAAAGCATAAAGACCAATACAGTATACTAACAGCACATCATATGGATTCTTAAAAGATGGTAAACAAATAACCTATACATTGGCAAAACAGAAAAGAGACACAGATGTACAGACGAGACTTTGGGACCTCTGTGGGAGAAGGCGAGGTGGGAATGTTTTGAGAGAATAGATTGAAACAAGTATACTATCAAGGGTGAAACAGATCGCCAGCCCAGGTTGGATGCATGAGACAAGTGCTCAGGGCTGGTGCACTGGGATGACCCAGAGGGATCGGATGGGGAGGGAGGCGGGAGGGGGGATAGGGATGGGGAACATATGTAAATCCATGGCTGATTCATGTCAATGTATGGCAAAAACCACTACAATATTGTACAGTAATTAGCCTCCAACTAATAAAAATAAATGAAAAAAAAAGTAAACCAAATATAAATTTGGGGGAGAAAAGAAATTAGGATGCAGTGAGATAAAAATGTAAGCAAAAACAAATATTAATAGGAAACAAAAATAGAAGTAAAATGCTGACTGAAAGTTGGTTATATAATAAACACAGATTAAAAAAATGCATCAAAAACTTACGTGGATTTGTGGATAAACAATGGGAGAGAGTTATGTGAGAAAGAAAATGTGGTAAAGTGAATCATGGAAGTTACATGGTAGATATACAGGAATTCATCATACACGTCTATGGTTTCCTATGTTTGAAACTTTTTATAATAAAATGTTGGGAAAAAAGAAAGCATAAATAAAATAATTTTTAAAGTATCTCTCAATTAAAAAAAAGTTTCAACATCTATTTATGATTCAAAAAAAAAAAACCTCCAACATGGTGGGTATAGAGTGAACATACCTCAACATAATAAAGTCCATATATGATAAGCCCACAGCTAAAATCATACTCAACAGTGAAATGCTAAAAGCATTTCCTCTAAGATCATGAATAAGACAAGAATACTCACTCTCACCACTTTTATTCAACATACTATTCAAGTCCTAGCCATAGCAACTAGACAAATAAAGAAATCAAAGGAATCCAAACAGGAAAGGAAGAATTAAAGCTGTCACTGTTTAAAGATGACATGATACTACAAATAGAAAATCCTAAAGACACCACCAGAAACTACTATAGTTCATCAATGAATCTGGTAAAATAGCAGGATACAAAATTTATATCTAGAAATCTGTGCATTTCTATATACTAACAACAAACTACCATACAGAGAAATTAAGATAACAATTTCATTTACCATCACATGAGAAAGACTAAAATACTTTAGAAGGAGGTAAAAGACTTGTGCCCAGAAAACTATAAGATACTGATGAAAGAAACTGAAAATAACACAAACAGACGGAAAGATACACTACATTCATGGATTGGAAGAATGGATATTGTTAAAATGATCATAGTATGCAAGGCAATCTGCAGATTTGATGAAATCCCTATCAAATTACCAATGGCATTTTTCACAAAACTAGAATAAATTCTAAAAGTTCTATGGAAACATAAAAGACCCCAAACAGTGAAAACAATTTTGAGAAAGAAGAACAAAACTGAAGAAATCACACACCTGACTTCAGACTACATTACAAAACACTACGGGACAAGCACAAAAACACTGACATTGACATACAGATAAATGGAACAGGATATAAACCCCAGAAATAAACCACACACTTATGAGTTTATGTCACAGATCAACTAATCTATGGCAAAAGAGGCAAGAATATACAATGGAGAAAAGACAGTCTCTTTAATAAGTGGTGTTAGACAACGTGGACAGCTATGTAAAAGAATGGAATTATGGAGAAGGAAATGGCAACCCACTCCAGTACTCTTGCCTGGAAAATCCCATGGACCGAGGAGCCTAGTAGGCTACAGTCCATGGGGTTGCAAAGAGTCGGACACGACTGAGCAGCTTCACTTCACTTCATGGCAAAATGTCTTGTGTGAAACACGTTTATCTTAATTTCCATGAAACAACATTCTGCAGTCTAATAAAACTTTATCTACTGTAAAGAAAAAAAAAAGAATGGAATTAGAACATTCTCTAATATCATATACAAAAATTAACTCAAAATGTTTTAAAGACCTAAATGTAAGACCTGAAACCACTGAACTCCTAGAGGAAAACAGGGGCAAAACACTCTGACATAAATTGTAGCAATATGTTTTGGATCTGTCTCCTAGAGCAAAGGAAATTAAAGAAAATAAACATGAGACATAATTAAATTTAAAAACCTTTGCACAGCAAAGGAAACCACTGACAAAACTAAAGACAACCTACTGAATGCAAGAAAATATTTGCAAACGATATGACCAATAAGGGGTTAATATCCAAAACAAAAAGCTCATACAACTGAATATGAAGAAAAAAATTTTAATGGAGGGATCAGGAGGAGGTTCAAGAGGGAAGGGATATGTATATAATTATGACTGATTCACATTGTTACATGAGAGAAACCAACACAACATTGTAAAGCAATTCTCCACCAATTTAAAAAAAAATGTTTTTAATAAGCAGAAGACCTGAATAGACATTTCTCTAAAAACAACATACAGATGGCTAACAGACTCCTGAAAAGATGCCCAACATCATGAATCAGAGAAAAGCAAATTAAAACCTCAATGAGATACCACCTCACACCAGTCAGAATGGCCATCATCAACATGAACACAATTATCAAGTGTTAGTAAGGGTGTGGAGAAAGGGAACCTTCATACACATTGGTGCAACCACTGTGGGAAATAAAAAATAGTATGATAATACTATCATAGTATGATAATTCTATGATCACTCATGATCATGAGTATGATAATTCCTCAAAACACTAAAAATAGAGCTATCATATATCCAGCAAGTTCACTGCTGGCAATATATCTGAAATAAATAAAAACACTAATTTGAAAAGATACATACACCCCAATAGTCAAAGCATAATAATTTACAATAGCCAAGATACGGAAGCAATCTACATGTCCATCAACAGATAAGTGGATAAAGAAGATGTGAGATTATCTATCAATTGATTGATAAATATACACACAAACATACAGTGGAATAGTACCCAGCCACAAAAAAGAATGGAATTTCACCCTTTGCAGCAACACAGATGGACTTAAAGGATATGACATTAAATGAAATAAATCAGAGAAAGACAAACACTATGATATCATGTACGAGTGGAATCTAAAAAATACAACAAACTAATGAATCTAACAAAAATAATCAGACTCAACAGATACAGAGAACAAATTCATGGTGAACAGTGGGGAGAGGAATGGGGGAGGAGCAAGATGGGGTAGGGAATTAACACGAACAAACTACTATGTATTAACATTAAAGAAATAAGATATAAGTATATATTATACTTTCCTGGTGGCTCACACAGTAAAGAGTCCGCCTGCAATGCAGGAGACCTGGGTTAGATCCCTGGGTCGGGAAGATACCCTGGAGGAGGGTGTGGCAACCCACTCCAGTATTCTTGCCTGGAAGATCCCCATGGACAGAGGAGCCTGGTGGGCTACAGTCCATGAGGTCGCAGAGTCAGACATGACTGAGCGACTAAGCACACACACACACATATTATACAACACAAATATAACCAATATTTCATAATAACTTTAAATGGAGTATAACCTACAAAAATTTTGAATCACAATGTTGCACATCTGAAACTAATATTGTAAACCAACTATATCTCAATTTAAAAAAGCCTATGTCCAGCCAAACAGCCCACTATGCGTAAGAGAGCTCAAAGACATTTCAGACAGACAGGCTCTAAAATAAATTAACTCCCATGCTCCCTTTCTGGGAAAAATAAAATAAAAATAAATTTGTTAAGGCAATTCTAATGTGCAGGCAGCTTGGGAAGTACAAACGTTTTACATAAGGACTGATGCCTCTCATTCCATTATTGGACTGTCCTCAAAAGAGCAAAAAGCCACCAGCATCGTTTAGAACTCAACCACGGAAGGAACTGTGAGTCAAAAGTCTCCACCACAGTATGTGTGAGCCCCTGTACACTCCGGGTTCACACCTCCTCCCAGGCCCCACCTCTTTTGGTTTTCTTCCCTCTTTTTCTAAAACCTGCCTCTACCCCAACCCTTGGGGTTTTGCCCTTCTCCAAAATCAACTGCAGCAAGAGCAGCCAATCCTCTGCCTCTTCCGGCTTGGCTAAGCTTGCAGATAATCAGCACGCAGGCCACTTCCTTTTTAAGGCATGTTAACTGACGGTTACTACAAGGGTAGGTGGGAGGAGAAAAAAGTAGGGGAGAGAAAAAGGTTCCAGACTGCCCAAGGCCTTACCGTCACAAACTTGGTTCATGGTTTTTGCTTCCCACCAGAGAGAGGAGCCAGAGAGGAATTCCAGTAATGAAGAGCTGATGGCGTCAAGATGGCACCCGTGGGAGGAAGATGGACTCACCGCCTCACAGGCGAAGCACTGACTTTAAGGCTACACGGGAAACAACTTCCTCTCCCCCACCCCCACCCCCGCCAAAAAACCCTAAAAACTGTCTAACAACTCCTACACGTCAGGCAGAAGCAGGGAAGGCCCACACGAAAGCGGGTAGGAGGGCCTGGGTTGCGACTCTGCCAGGAACCCTACCTCTGGTGCTGCAGAGCCCAGAGTTGGGAAGGAACTCAGACCAGGAGCCTCCCCCTGAGGAGTGAAGGGTTTGAACCCCATATCTGGCACCCCAGCTTTTAAGACTTGTGCCTTAGAGACCATCCCCAAAACACCTGGCTTTGAAAACCAAGCGAAGTCCCGCCCAGGAATCCCACAAGGCAACGGGGGAAGCAGCTCTTAAAGGCCCCGCCCGTGGGCTCGGGCTCAGCGGCAGGTGCCCAGATCTGATGTGGATGAGACTCACCTGCTAATCCTAAAGGTTCCGCTGAGACAGGCATCTGACTGAGTACACCCCAGCCCCTGCCGGCTTGCAGGCGCATGCTGAGCGCTCCCTCTGCCTCACTCCAGCCAGCGGGTGTGATCTTGTTGTTGTTGTTGATCTCCTTTTCCCACCAAGCACCATCTCTCTGCCTCATCCCAGCTGGTGGGCGTCAACGTCACACTCCCTCCTCCACGCTCCAGAGCCCCACTGCTCCTACAGTGGACCTCTGACTCACATCTGATGGCCCGGTTTTTGTGGCTGCCACAAGGGGATTCACTTGATCACCTGTTTCTGGAGGGCAGGAGGCTTTCAATCCTGGGTCTCATGGGACAGGAACCGTCAGAGAGACAGTTCTTGACAAGCTAGTACCCCCAGGGCACTGCACACACAGCCAGCTGACACACTCCCCCGTCTTTCTGTGAAAGAGGCCTATTTGCTTGCCCAGGAGCTTTGGCCTAGGGCCAGGCTTCTGCTCTGGCACACTTCTAGAACCCCGAGACACTGTCTTTGCAATCTCACTCTGCCTTGCTCCAATTAGCTGGCATCTCCTAGAAAGGAGTTCGTGCCCTTGTCTTGCACACCAGTTTTTTGTGACTGCCACCACGGGACACCAGAGGGTGGCCAGGTGGCTTATACCTGTGGGTCCCCTGGTCTGTAACCAACAAAAGGAGACTTCTTAAACAGCTGCACCCCCATGGCTTGGAGAGGAAATGGCAACCCCCTCCAGGATTCTTGCCTGGAGAATCCCATGGACAGAGGAGCCTGGCGGGCTACAGTCCATGGGGTCTCACAGAGTGGGACACAGCTGAACAACTAACACTGTCACACTTTCATGCCTCAGCCCAGTCAGGGCTATCATGTCAGCTCTTCTCAGCAGCCAGCTAGCAAGTGGGAGGCAGACAAAGAACAGGATGAAAAGTAGGGGAATCCTGCAGTTTGATAACTGATGTGGAGTTTCCAGGCCTGTTCCCAAGCCTTCAAATATGTGACTTTTGGAGGTAAGACTAATTCTACACTTGCCTGGCTATTGACATGAGCCTGCAATCGGAAGATACTTTGTCCTTCTAGCCTAACAGAGTCACAACAGACAATAAGTGATATTAAATAGTACTTTTTGTGAGATTTGCTAAATTAACCAGGGTATGGTATTACCTCTATAATTTCTGAAAATAGTTGCCAGCTCCTAATCTGAGTTAAATGAATCCTGTTGTTTAGTTTACTTTTCAATTTTGTCCTTTTTTTAAAAAACTTTTTTAAAAATCAGGCTCAAACCAAAACTGAAAGGAGTTAAGATCACTTTTAATAGAGAAATTTCAATTAACTTTAGGTTTAAAATACAGTCTTCTGAATCTTAAAATTAGTATTAATATTTTCCCTCTATAGCATCTTGCCTGATTTGAGAACCTATAGATTAACTCAGGCTTCCTTGTTGACTCAAGGGCAAAGAATCTCACCTGCCAATGCAGGAGGTTTGATCAAATCCAGGTTTGATTCCTGGGTTGGGAAGCTCCCCTGGAGAAGGAAATGGCAGCCCACTCCAGTATTCTTGCCTGGAAAATCCCACGGACAGAGGAGCCTGGCAAGCTACAGTCCATGGGGTCGGAAAGGAGTCAGACATGACTTAGCGACTAAACAACAATAACAACGACTAATAGATTGATTCAGGGTCACAGTCTGTCTGTCTCTGTCTCTCTCTCTCTCTCTCTCTCTTTCTGGTATAATATTAGATTACTGAAAGATGAAAAGGATTGAGCATGAGATTTTTTAAAAATTAAATTGGTATGATCTGAAGAGAAGAGGAATCGGGTGGAGAGGGAGATGGGAGGGGGGATCGGGATGGGGAATAAGTGTAAATCTATGGCTGATTCATATCAATGTATGACAAAACCCACTGAAATGTTGTGAAGTAATTAGCCTCCAACTAATAAAAAAATTTAAAAAAAAAAAAAAAAAAAGAAAATCCATTTAAAAGATTTCTGCACTGGGCGTGCTCCACAGTTCCTTCCTGGCAGGTTTATCCCTTTCTAGAACTTAGAAAACTTATTCCTAGGGTGTTACTGCCATCTAGTGGAAATTGTATTAAATGCTCTCTCAAGGCAAATTTTCTTCCCTACTTTCCCACCACTCTAAGCAGCCATGCATTTCTTTTTCTGTACCTCTACCTGATAGCTGCCTCCAGTGCACCCAGAATAGAAAATGTTTGGTCAGTCACTAGGGCCATCTTTGAAATGTGTGGGAGACACAGGTTCCATACCTGGGTCAGGAAGATCCCCTGGAGAAGTAAATGGCAATCCACTCCAGTATTCTTGCCTGGAGAATCCCATGGACAGAGGAGCCCACAGTCCATGTGGTCACAGAAGAGTTGGACCAACTTAGTGACTAAATAACAACAAGAATGATCAGCCTTTGAGCACATTCTTATGCTCTGAAATGAGAATATGTTCCAGGATTACCCTGACTCAGCCTGGAGTCAGTTACTTCATCATGGGACCCTGCTTCCTTCCATTGGACTGTGGCATTTGGACACTGAGATCAGGATATAAGGTGTATTCCCTGTTACAGGAGACTCATTGGGTCTAAGCTCTTTCAACAGACAAACCTAGGAAATACATACTTTAATTTCTTTTATTATATATTTGATGCCTGCAAGTTAAAAAATATTTTTATTGGAGTATACATATATCTACTCTTTTTTAGATTCTATTCCCATATAGGTGGAAACACGTAGTTTTAAAAAACATGGATTTGTAATAATACCACTAATTCCTTAATCCAATGCCTTATGGTTTGCATCTTCTTCCCCATTCCATGACTTTAAAAAAAATCTCTCCAGGAAAACTTGTTTCCAATAATATCAATATATTTATTTGGCATTTTAATATACACACAAAACTAGAGTCAGAATGATTACTGCTGCCAACAGTAAACTTACCAGGTTCAAGGTTTTCTCACAGTTCTTATTATTCTTAGAATGCTCCCTAAAGATGGAAAGTTAGTTTTACATTCAAAAATTATTTGTAATAGTTTTTTTTTCTTCTTATAAGTAGTCATATTTTTGATGTGCTCATGCTCAGGTTGGTTTGTTTCTGTTCAATTTAGAGTCCTGCAACCTGTTGGTTTAATTTTATCTTTAAAAAATATAAATGTTTACAGGGTTCAAAAATCAAATATATAATCAGAGTAGTTCCATTGTTTTCTGTATCTTTTCTACTCATTTCCTTCTTTTCTCTTTAGGAAACCAATCCCATTAGTTTCTTGTTTATCCTTTCTGCATTTCATTTTGCAAAAATAAGCAAATGTATTTCCCCCAGGTTGATTGAGATACAATTGATATACAACATTGCAAGCACATTTTTTTGGCTGCACCCTACAGCTTGCAGGACTTTAGTTCCCCCAACAGGTATTGAACCTGGGCTATGGTAGTAAAAGTGCCACTAACCATTGGACCTTCAGGGAATTCCTGCAAGCACATATTTTTAAATTTTACCTTCTTTCTTATAAAAGGTAGTATACCATATATATTTTGTTTTTCACTTTTTAAAATTATTTTTTATTCACACAAGTATTTTTAAATTTTAATTTTCTCTTACATGTGGTTCTGCCAAATCACTTTTGACTGACTAGAAATATTGTTCTGTTGGGTGAAGTCCGATGCTACGAAGAACAATATTGCATAGGAACCTGGAATGTTAGGTCCATGAATCAAGGCAAATTGAAAGTGGTCAAACAGGAGGTGGCAAGAGTGAACATCGACATTTTAGGAATCAGTGAACTAAAATGGACTGGAATGGGTGAATTTAACTCAGATGACCATTATATCTACTGCTATGGGCAAGAATCCCTTAGAAGAAGTGGAGTAGCCATCATAGTCAACAAAAGAGTCTGAAGTGCAGCACTTGGATGCAATCTCAAAAACGACAGAATGATCTCTGTTCGTTTCCAAGGCAAACCATTCAATATCACAGAAATCCAAGTCTATGCTCTGACCAGTAATATTGAAGAAGCTAAAGTTGAACAGTTCTATGAAGACCTACAAGAACTTCTATAACTAACACCCAAAAAAGATGTCCTTTTCATTATAGGGGACTGGAATGCAAAAGTAGGAAGTCAAGAAATACCTGGAGTAACAGGCAAATTTGGCCTTGAAGTACAGAATGAAGCAGGGCAAAGGCTAATAGAGTTTTGCCAGGAGAACACACTGATCATAGTAAACACCCTCTTCCAACAACACAAGAGAAGACTCTACACATGGACATCATCAGATGGTCAAAACTGAAATCAGGTTGATTATATTCTTTGCAGCCAAAGATGGAGAAGCTCTATACAGTCAGCAAAAACAAGATGGTGAGCTGACTGTGGCTCAGATCATGAACTCATTATTGCCAAATTCAGACTTAAATTGAAGAAAGTAGGGAAAGCCATTAGACCAATCAGGTATGACCTAAATCAAATCCTGTATGATTATACAGTGAAAATGAGAAATAGATTCAAGAGATTAGATCTGATAGACAGAGTGTATGAAGAATTATGGACAGAGGTTCATGACATTGTACAGGAGGCAGGGATCAAGAGCATCCCCAAGAAAAAGAAATGCAAAAAGGCAAAATGGTTGTCTGAGGAGGACTTACAAATAGCTGAGAAAAGAAGAGAAATGAAAGGCAAAGGAGAAAAGGAAAGATATACCCATTTGAATGCAGAGTTCCAAAAAATAGCAAGGAGAGATAAGAAAGGCTTCCTCAGTGATCAATGCAAAGAAATAGAGGAAGGCAACAAAATGGGAAAGACTAGAGGTCTCATCAAGAAAATTAGAGATAGCAAGGGAACATTTCATGCAAAGATGGCACAATCAAGGACAGAAATGGTATGGACCTAACAGAAGCAGAAGATATTAAGAAGAGGTGGCAAGAATACACAGAAACTATACAAAAAAGATCTTCACAACTCAGATAATCATGATGGTGTGATCACTCACCTAGAGCCAGACATCCTGGAATGTGAAGTCAAGTGGGTCTTAGGAAGCATCACTACACACAAAGCAAGTGGAGGTGATGGAATTCCAGTTGAGCTATTTCAAATCCTAGAAGAAGATGCTGTGAAAGTGCTTCACGCAGTATGCCAGCAAATTTGGAAAACAGCAGTGGCCACAGAACTGGAAAAGGTCAGTTTTCATTCCAATCCCAAAGAAAGGCAATGCCAAAGAATGCTCAAACTACTGCACAATTGCACTCATCTGACACGCTAGCAAAGTAATGTTCAAAATTCTCCAAGCCAGGCTTCAACAGTTCGTGAACCATGAACTTCCAGATGTTCAAGCTGGTTTTAGAAAAGGCAGAGGAACCAGTGTTCAAATTGCCAACATCCACTGGAACATCAAAAAGCAAGAAAGTTCCAGAAAAACATCTACTTCTACTTTATTGACTATGCCAAAGCCTTTGACTGTGTGGATCACAACAAACTGTGGAAAATTCTGAAAGAGATGGGAATACCACCTGACCTGCCTCTTGAGAAATCTGTATGCAGGTCAGGAAGCAACAGTTAGAACTGGACATGGGACAACAGACTGGTTCCAAATTGGGAAAGGAGTACATCAAGGCTGTATATTATCACCCTGCTTATTTAACTTACATGCAGAGAACATCATGAGAAACGCGGGGCTCGATGAAGCACAAGCTGGAATCAAGATTGCCGGGAGAAATATCAATAACCTCAGATATGCAGATGACACCACCCTTATGGCAGAAAGTGAAGAACTAAACAGCCTTTTGATGAAAGTGAAAGAGGAGAGTAAAAAAGTTGGCTTAAAGCTCAACATTCAGAAAACTAAAATCATGACATCCAGTCCCATTACTTCATAGCAAATAGATGAGGAAAGAATGGAAACAGTGACAGATATTATATTTTTTTGGGCTCCAGAATCACTGCAGATGGTAACAGCAGCCATGAAATTAAAAGACACTTACTCCTTGGAAGGAAAGTGATGACCAACCTAGACAGTATATTGAAAAGCAGAGACATTACTTTGCCGACAAAAGAGGCTATGGTTTTTCCAGTGGTCATGTATGGATGTGAGAGTTGGACTATAAAGAAAGCTGAGAGCCGAAGAATTGATGCTTTTGAACTGTGATGTGGAGAAGACTCTTAACAGTCCCTTGGACTGCAAGGATATCCAACAAGTCCATCCCAAAAGAAATCAGTCCTGACTATTCATTGGAAGGACGGTTGCTGAAGCTGAAACTCCAATACTTTGGCCACCTGATGTGAATAACTGACTTATTTGAAAAACCCATGACGCTGGGAAAGATTGAAGGTGGGAGGAGAAGGGGGTGACAGAGGATGAGATGGTTGGATGGCATCACCAACTTGATGGATGTGAGTTTGAGTAAACTCTGGGAGTTGGTGATGGACAGGGAGGCCTGCTGTGCTGAGGTCCTTGGGGTCTCAAAGAGTCGGACATGACTGAGTGACTTTACTACTGAGTCACCAGGGAAGCCCCTCACAGGCTGAGGGGGACATGCAAAAGGACACAGAAGCCAGCCAAGATAGACAACAGAAAATAATTACACATTAAACTCTTCGAAAACCCATGAGTGTATACCCATCCTTAAAAAGAAAGGAAAAAAGAAACAAATGCCAATGAATGCATGCAGAAGGAATAATAAAAACGAAAGATCATTATTCTAGAACCACCATAGGAATAATAGATTCAGGCAAGAATGATTAAAGCATGCTAAAACCATTCAGTGAAACACTGGGGCATAAAAGAATATTTATACAGTCTGAAAGCATCACTCCACAGTGATATAGATTTGTTACAAAGGAAAATATACCTTTACAACACATCTGGCAGTCAGCACTTTGACTAAGTAATTGAACTTAATATGGGTAAAAATCAGCAGGCTCCTCTTGATAGGACACACTGAGGATTCAACTTCGTTCCTGTGATATTCCTTCCCAAAATGCCTGGGCTGAACCTATTCTTAAGGAAACATCAGATAAACTCAATTGCAAAACATTCTACAAAACAACTGGCCAGGACTCCAAAAACATCAATGTCATAAAAGACTAAAAGTGACTGGAGAACTGCTCTTGATTAAAGGAGACAAAAAGAGACAGATAATTAAATACAATGTGTAATCCTTGATTGGCTCTTAGATGATTAAAATACTATGAAAGACATTATTGAAATAATTAGGGACATTTAAATAAGTACTTATCTTAGGAAATGATATTAAATATAATATCAGATCATCGAATTGTATCAATTTTAAATTTCCCAAGTGTTATACTTCTATTTTAGCTAGATTAGAGAATGCTCTTTTTAGGTGACACATGATGAAGTCTTTAGGAATAAAATGTCACAATGTCTGTAACTATCTCTCAAATGGTTTAGCATGGTCTTGTTCATTAATATGGGCTTCCCAGGTGGCTCAGCAGTAAAGAATCTGCCTGCAATGCAGAAGACACGGGTTCAGTCCCTGGGTCAGGAAGATCTCCTGGAGAAGGAAATGGCAACCTACTCCAGTATTCTTGTCTGGGAAATCCCATGGACAGAAGAGCCTGGCAGGCTATAGTTCATGGTGCTGCAAAAGAGTCAGACACAACTGAGCAACCAAACAACAAATGTGCTCAGTTATTCAGTCATGTCTGATTCTTTGTGACCCCATGGACTATAGCCCACCCAGCTCTTCTGTCCATGGGATTTCCTAGGCAAGAATACTGGAATAGGTTGCCATTTTCTACTCCAAAACAGCAAATTAAGATCCATTAACAAACTAGTGTGTATCTCAAAAATATAAGAGGTCCTAAAAAATGATTCTATGCTTAGGAGAGAATGTCATGATTGGTTGCCATGGTGCCCAGAAGGTTCCTATATATTATCTGGAGCATGTCATAAGCATGAAACATGTAGATAGAAAAGAGCAAGCTACAAGCTAGAAGATAAAAAGGAAATCCCAGCACCATTAGTTGAGTCAAAACTTTTCTTAGCTAGCTGACCTCCTCCCTTGCAAAGAAATGAGGACAAGATCTGCTTTTCTAGTTATGACAACTAATAGTACTTTTTAAATATTTATGTATTTATTATTTGGATGCTCGGGGTCTTAGTAACAGCATGCAGGATCAATTGCAGCATTTGAACTCTTAGTTGTGGCATGTGGGATCTAGTTCCCTGACCAGGAATCAAGCCCAGGCCCCCTGCATTGGGAGTGCAGAGTCTTAGCCACCAGGCCACCAGGGAAGTACCATAACTAACATTGTAACGAAACAAAAGGCAAGTGGGTAGGGGTATATGTGTATGTGCTTTAAACTTTCAAGAATTCTGATCGTGCCAGAGTCCACTCAGGTGGGTAAGAAATAGCTGTAGAGAAGAGCTCTTTAGAGTAAAGCCACTGTTAAAAAAAAAAAAAAAAAATGCATGGGCAGTGTGAGGAACACTAGTAGAAATCGAAACTATATGAAAAAGTCAAATGAAAATGCTGGATTAAAAAAAAACCATAATACCAGGAAGAAATAATTATTTAGATAAGCTTATCACAGCTGAGGGGAAAACTCAATATATGAAGATAGGTCAAGAAATTCCCCCAACTGAAACACAAAGAATTAAAAAAAGAATGCATAAAAAACTGTTGAAAAGTGTCAGATGGCCCAGTATATGAGTAACTGGAGCCATAGAGGGAAAGAGTAAAAACTTAGGGCAGAAGAAATATTTGAAGAGATAATGATAAAAAAATTTCCAAAATTATGAAAGACTCCAAACCATAAATCAGAATTTCATAGAACCCCAAATAAGATAAATTAAATACCATACACAAACACACACACACACACACACACACACACACACACACACACACATGCCACTAGTCTAATTGCTGAAAACTAAAGATAAAGAAAAAATCATGAAGATAGCCAGAAAAAAAAATCAATTACATACAAAAAACAAAACACACAAAGATACGAAATAAAGGAGTCATGCTCAATCTTATTTGTGTACCCACTGTACAGACTCTAGATATCGTCAAATACCTCTAAGGAGGAAGAAGTATAGTCATAGATCACTGGACAGTAAGAAAAAGGGAGGATGAAAGCATGCCTTGCAGCTCGGAAGGCATATTTGTGCAGTAGTTCACTTGCATGGTCTTTGGGGGCAGACAAACCTTAAATCCATCCTGAATGTCATTGACCAATTGCGTTCAGTTTTCCTATCTATCAACCAGAGATAATGATGTATACTCTCTTCAGTTCAGTTCAGTCGCTCCAACTATCACTCAGTTCAGAACTCTGACTGAGTTTGTGTCCAATTCTTTGAGACCCCATGAATTGCAGCACGCCAGGCCTCCCTGTCCATCACCAACTCCCGGAGTCTACTCAAACCCATGCCCATCAAGTCGGTGATGCCATCCAGCCATCTCATCCTCTGTCGTCCCCTTCTCCTCCTGCCCCCAATCCCTCCCAGCATCAGATTCTTTTCCAATGAGTCAACTCTTTGCATGAGGTGGCCAAAGTATTGGAGTTTCAGCTTCAGCATCAGTCCTTCCAATGAACACCCAGAACTGATCTCCTTTAGGATGGACTGGTTGGATCTCCTTGCAGTCCAAGGGACTCTCAAGAGTCTTCTCCAACACGACAGTTCAAAAGCATCAATTTTTCAGCACTCAGCTTTCCTCACAGTCCAACTCTCACATCCATACATGACCACTGGAAAAACCATAGCCTTGACCAGACAGACCTTTGTTGGCAAAGTAATGTCTCTGCTTTTCAATATGCTATCTAGGTTGGTCATAACTTTCCTTCCAAGGAGTAAGCGTCTTTTAATTTCATGGCTGCAGTCACCATCTGCAGTGATTTTGGATCCCAGAAAAATAAAGTCTGACACTGTTACCACTGTCTCCCCATCTATATCCCATGAGGTGATGGGACCAGATGCCATGATCTTAGTTTTCTGAATGTTAAGCTTTAAGCCAACTTTTTCACTCTCCTCTTTCACTTTCATCAAGAGGCTTTTTAGTTCCTCTTCACTTTCTGCCATAAGGGTGGTGTCATCTGCATATCTGAGGTTATTGATATTTCTCCTGGCAACCTTGATTCCAGCTTGTGCTTCATCCAGCCCAGCGTTTCTCATAATGTACTCCGCATATAAGTTAAATAAGCAGGGTGATAATATACAGCCTTGACGAACTCCTTTTCCTATTTGGAACCAGTCTATTGTTCCATGTCCAGGTCTAACTGTTGCTTCCTGACGTGCAA
This sequence comes from Cervus canadensis, assembly GCF_019320065.1. NCBI lineage: Eukaryota > Metazoa > Chordata > Mammalia > Artiodactyla > Cervidae > Cervus > Cervus canadensis. The sequence goes on along the minus strand of NC_057391.1, from coordinate 55,936,819 downwards.
ACAGGTTTCTCAAGAGGCAGGTCAGGTGGTCTGGTATTCCCAACTCTTTCAGAATTTTCCACAGTTTATTGTGATCCACACAGTCGAAGGCTTTGACATAGTCAATAAAGCAGAAATAGATGTTTTTCTGGAACTCTCTTGCTTTTTTGATGATCCAGCAGATATTGGCAATTTGATCTCTGCTTCCTCTGCCTTTTCTAAAACCAGCTTGAACATCTGGAAGTTCACGGTTCACGTATTGCTGAAGCCTGGCTTGGAGAATTTTGAGCATTACTTTACTAGCATGTGAGATGAGTGCAACTGTGCGGTAGTTTGAGCATTCTTTGGGATTTAGGGGCGGCAGCCAAGAGGAGCTTCCCCACCTCCAAGGAGCAGCTGCTGCTCAGCCGTAGGAGGGCCGAGAGGAGCTACTCCATGTATACTCTGGAGGGGCACTAAGAGAACTACATTTTAAAGTATATGTAAAGCAGTCAACAGAGGGTAATGCTCCTAATTGCAAGCTAAATTATTAGCATAAGTTTTGTACCTATGTCTTAATGAAAAATTCCAATCAAGTGCAGAGGCTTCATTTCAATAAGCTGTGTTGGACTGATCTCAGTAGTCTACTTCTGTCTCCTCCATGCAATATTTTCAACATGGTCTGTGATCAGACCTAACAGCTTTATGTCCAAACAGCTTTGAAGGAAAATCTAAACTCTTCTACTTGCCATTCATGGTAATTTCTACACTTTCAGTCATTCCTACTAAATGATGTAACTTAAATTCATTATGGACTACTCTCTTGAGTAAAAAGTACATTCTTTCATCTTTGAAGATTCTAAGCAAAATTTATGTATGTCCCCATGTTACTAGGAGTTTCCAGGTGGCTCAGTGGGTAAAGAATCTGCCTGCAATGCAGGAGACCCAGATTCGATCCCTGGGTTGGGAAGATCCCCTGGAGAAGGAAATGACAACCCACTCCAGTATTCTTGCCTGATAAATCCCATGGACAGAGGAGTCTGAAGGGCTACTGTCCATGGGGTGGCAAAGAGTCAGACGTGACTCTGACTAAACCATCACCACCAAGTTACTAACAGCAATTGCCTCTAGGAGAATCTGAGGGACTTGGGTTCAGGATGGGAGGAGCATTTACTTTACACAATTTTCTACTCTGACTTTTACTATTCTTATTTTTTTTAACCCTGCTCATGTGCTATTTTAAAATAAAAATAATCTTTAAAATTACCAGGAGATAAAAGAAATACAGCAGTTAGAAACTATGCAAACCAGAAGGCAACCGTGATATCTTGAAAGTACCGAAAAGATTAGTACTGTTCATACCAGAATTCTTTACCCAGTGAAGATACCATTCAGAAATGAAGGTTAAATAAAGACTTTTTCAGAAAAACAAAAGCTGAAAGAATCTATTTCCAGAAGACCTATAGTTCAATAAATGTTAAGGAGAAGTTCTTCAGACAGAAGGACCATGATACCAAACTTGGATCTATACAAATAATCTTGCCACATAAGTATGGCAATTATAATTTATTAGCGAATAGAAGGTAGTTACCCATAACTGCTGTATATAGTAGTCAGAACTCAGTGGAGACATTACAATCTGAACAAACAGAAGAGACACATAAGACAAGCCAATTAATATGTAAGGTTGCAGTCTCCCCTGGAGGCACGGGTTTGAATCCCACTGGAAATGGCAATCAACTGCAGTTATCTATAGGTTGGACAGCAACCTATGGATATTTGCTTTAAGAATTCTATACTATTGTGCATACAAGTGATTTGTTTGGGCTACCAGATCTGTTAGCTCAAGAATATGAGCGAGATATTTGGTATCTTGTAATAACCTATAATGGAAAAGAATCTAAAAAAAGAATAGATACATGTATAACTGAATCACTTTGCTATATAGCTGTAACATTGAAAATCAACTATACTTCAGTCTGGAAAATCCATGGATGGAGGAGCCTCACAGGCTACAGTCCATGGGGTCACAAAGAGTTGGACACGGCTGAGAGACTTCACTTTCTTTCTTTCTTTTCCTTCTGACAAGATTATCTTTAGGGCTTCCCAGGTGGCGCTAGTGGTAAAGAAATCGCCTGCCAATGCAAGGGACACAAGAGATGCAGTTTCAATCCCTGGGTCAGGAAGATCCCCTGGAGAAGGGCATAACAACCCAATCCAGTATTCTTGCCTGGAGAATCCCATGGACAGAGAAACCTGGCGAGGCTACAGACCATGGGGTCACAAAAAATAGGATGCAACTGAAGTGACTTAGCACGCACGCACATACACCATGCCCATAGTCCCTTTACAGGAAAACTGCCAAGTTTCCACAGCTGAGTACCTATACAGTGATGGTATTTTGAATTGGGAGACTCCACCCCCTCCCTCTTCCCACCTCCTTGCATCTCCATGAATAAACAGAACTGACTAGAATTCAACTGCAGTTATCTATAGGTTGGACAGCAACCTATGGATATTTGCTTTAAGAATTCTATACTATTGTGTATACAAGTGATTTGCTTGGGCTACCAAATTTGTTAGCTCAAGAATATGAGCGAGATATTTGGTATCTTGTAATAACCTATAATGGGAAAGAATCTAAAAAAAGAATAGATACATATATAACTGAATCACTTTGCTATATAGCTGTAACATTGAAAATCAACTATACTTCAATTACAAAATGAATATAAAAAAAAGAAGATGAGCTATAAAATTAAGGGTGTAATTGAGCAAGAAGAGAGCCCACGCTGAAAGATTTGCAAGGAGAAGAAATAACCACATGATGTAAGGTAATAGAAGACACCATTTTAAGCAGAATCCACGCAGTGGGCTATGGGGCAATAATTTGAAGATCTGAGAGTTTGTGGCAGGAGCACCATTCAACCCACAACACTTTATATACTAGTGCCTATAGGAGTCACAAAACTGGGGGTATAGTCCCTGCTCCACAGCTGACTTGCCCTATCTGACCCTCAGTACATTGGCTAACCTCCCTGGATCTCAATTCACTGACCTGACAATAAGAATAATAATATCTGCCCTACCAGTTTCACTGTGAAATAGTGTTCACCTAGTACACTTTAAATAAATGTTAAATGAATAAATTATCGAGTGAATGACTGAATAACTGAATTCACGTGGAGGTATTCAGCGTGCCATGTCAAATCAGATTTGGAACTCAGCAGAAAGTGAGGGCTGAATATTTAGACATGGGAGTCCTCAGCATCAACAGGAATAGATGAGGCTACCTATAGAGGAGACAGAGAAAAGAAAGTGAAAGACACAACCCTGAGAAATTTTTGCATTTAAGAAGTAGACAAAAAGAAGGACAAAGGGGTAAAGAAGTAACCCATACATTCAGGAATGGAAGAGTATGCTGTGACTGGGACAGGGAGCTGTGGGTTGTTGTGAGATACTGAAAGAGGAAAGAGAAGGTTGCTGAATGAGGAGAAACCAAATTTTGTGAAGCACACGTTAGCACTAGAAGGAATAATAACTCACTAGTTAGAATTCAATACCAAATCAAAGCTATTCTGATTAGAACTAATGAGAGCAAACACCTTTTTATCAAATTGTATTTTGTTGTGATTATGTAGGTAGTAAGCATCAATGGGATGCCAAAAAAGAGGGAGCTATGCTCCCTAATGTCTAAAACTTCCAAGAAAGGGGCTAATCTCAACATATGCCATCTTCACCAAATTCTTACTATTTCCCTACACATCCTGTACATCTATTCCTGAATGCCACTACGTTGGGCATTCAACAGAGTAGCAGGCACCCACATTTCAAGAAATATAATCTGATTCATGGCAGAAAACAGAGATGAACCTTCCCGTAAACAACTGAATGGATCAGTCACACAAAATTCCTATCTGTACTAAGCACAGTTACATAAGGAACAGGCTTCATAACCTATACATTTTTGTCAATAATAGTCCCTGTGCATTAGGTGCCTCGAGGTCTACAAAATTAATACGAGGTGCTATGAGAGCTCGGGTAACTTACCTATGAGTCGTCAGCCAATATGTGACAGATGAGGACGTGAACCAAGGTCCACTGACTTCAAGGCTCCTGCTCCATTACTTCATTCCAGGAAACTGAATCCTAGTTGGGAAGGCAAAATTACCAGGCATGAAATAATCAAGAGCCAAGTGGTGGGGTAGACGGATGAACTTGGATATTGGAATTGACATGTATATACTATTGACAGTATGTATAGAATGGATAACTAAGGAGAACGTACTGTATAGCACAGGAAACTCTCCTCAGTGCTCTGTGGTGACCTAATTGGGAAGGAAATTCAAAAAAAGAGCAGATATATGTATACGTATAGATTATTCATTTTGCTATACAGTAGAAACCAACAAAACATTGTAAACGACTATACTCCAATAAAATTTAACTTTTTAAAAAAAGAGCCAAGCTGTGCAGTAGGTTTCTTAGTACAAGGGATCTTGTAGATCTGGAGAATTTAGAAGAAAGTATTCAGAAGGTTATGGGAACATTCCTTTCATGTGAGGTCTACATGAAAGTCCAATATGTAAAACAAATACACACAGAGCTCCTCTGAGCTCTATTCCATGAGCCCTATTCCATGCTCTGTAATGACTTCTCAGCAGCTCCTCAGAAGTCCTCAGGCTCCACTGAACAGTTGGGAAACCACTGGGTTAAATCGGTGGTCCCTAATGTGTAGTCCCTGGACTGACAGCTATAGCATTTCTGGTAACTTCCTAGAAATGTGAATTCGTTGGCGCCACCCAAGCATGAGTCAGAAATTCTGGAGATGAGGCTTAGCAAGCTGTGTTTTAGCATGTTCTCCCAGTAATTTTGACACTCATAAAGTTTGAGAACCATGTGGTAGGAGGGCAGACCATCCGCCTTTAAAGAGCATCTGAGGACTTCCCTGGTGGCTCAGTGGTAAAGAATCCATCTGCCAGTGCAGGAGACATGAGTTCAGTCCCTGATCCAGGAAGACTCCACATGCCTCAGAGCAACTAAGCCCATACACCACAGCTATTGAGCCTGTGCTCCAGAGCCCAGGAGCTGCAACAAGAGAAGCTACTGCAATGAGAATCCCGGGCACCACAACTGCAGAGTAGCCCCTGCTCGTAACAACTGGAGAAAATCCTGCACAGCTACAAAGATCCAGCAGAGTCATAAATAAATAAATAAAATTTTAAAATAAAATAATTAGGAAAATTTTTAAAAAAAGAAACCATCTCCAATACTTTGGCTACCTGATGCAAAGAGCTGACTCATTGGAAAAGACCCTCCCTGATGCTGCAAAAGATTGAGGGCAGAAGAAGGGAGTGACAGAAGATGAGATGGCTGAATGGCAACATTGACACAATGGACATGAGTTTGAGCAAATTCCAAGAGACAGTGAAGGACAGGGAAACCTGGCATGCTACAGTCCCTAAGGTCAAAAAGAGTTGTACGTGACTTAGCAACTGAACAACAACGAAGAACATTTGAGGTTGGGACTGGGGACACTGGGGCTTCCCAAGTGGCTCTAGTGGTAAAGAATCCACCTACTAATGCAGGCGACCTAGGTTTTGATCCCTGGGTCAGGAAGATCCTTTGGAGAAGAAAATGGCAACCCAGTCCAGTATACTTGCCTAGAGAATCCCATGGACAGAAGAGCCTGGCAGGTTACAGTCTACTGGGTCGCAAAGAGTCGGACATAGCTGAAGCAACTTAGCACACACACTGGGGACATGATGGGATTTGGGAACTGCCACTTGGAGTCTTTCTCTAAGACAACAGCAGAGATGGATGAATGAGGGTGAAGCATCAGGAAAGTCCCGACCAATACTAGCAGGTGTCAACATGTGCTCCAGTGACCATGTCTATCTCCTGAATTCTTCTTGCAGTGACTCAGAATAGATCAGAAGAGAGTGGGGATTTGCAGTAACCTAGTGCTCTGTGGGACTTTGCTGATAGCTCAGCTGGTAAAGAATCTTCCTGCAATGCAGGAGACCCCAGTTCAATTCCTGGGTCAGGAAAATTCCCTGGAAAAGGGATAGGCTGCCCACTCCAGTATTCTTGGGCTTCCCTGGTGGCTCAGATGGTAAAGAATCTGCCTGCAGTGTGGGAAACCTGGATTCGATCCCTGGGTTGGGAAGATCCCCTGGAGGAGGACATGGCAACCCACTCTAGTATTCTTGCCTGGAAAATCCCCAGAGAAGCCTGGTGGGCTACAGTCTATGGGGTCACAAGGAGTCAGACACAACTGAGTCACTAAACACAGCAGAGTGCTCTGTGAAGAAAGTTTAAGAAAAAGAGGAGTCTAAGAGGCTGCATTGAAGTGACTGGTCAGGAAGGAACTAGACTCTCGATGAAGGTAACAGGCTCAGTGGACATGGGGGCATTAGAGAGGAGGGAACTAGGTGGCTTCATTAAGGGTGTGGGGTAAGGACGCACCATGATTGAGACTTCAGTGATGAAACCATCCTGACTTAATATCCAAGAGATTTGGTTGTAATTCATGTGTCACTGTTGAATTTGTATTTTTAAATGTTCAAACTTACATAGAAACAGTATCTATAGAGAAAAAATAAATAAAAGTTGTATTTATTCTGCATTCAAAAATATTTTAAGTTCTATCTTTTGTATATGTTGGTATAATGTAGTCTTCATCCTTCCTTGAAAAGGTCTATACTTTTCTTTTGGTGTATATCTTTCCTTTTTGTGTATATTTTTGTGGTAAAATACACATAAAACTAACCATCTTAAACATTTTTGAGTATACAGTTCAGTTATATTTGCCTTTTTAATGCTTAAAATGTCTTTTTTTATGAAATAGTAGTAAAAACAGACTATAGTTGGCTGGGGAGTTGAGTTTTCTTGAAAATTTTTTAAGTTGGTGCTTTATTTTGAAATGCTTCTGGACTGAGAAAACCAGAAATCTATGACCCATTACCTTAAAGAGTTGGGATTTAGAGGGACAGAGAGTTCAGGGGTGGAAATAGGCAAGAACAGTCATACAGAAAGGAATATGCAGGGCATTTTTTTGAAGGGTATAGACCAGATTCATGAAAACAGTGCAATTAAGTTTTGATCCATTTTCAAATACTTAGTGTCTAATGATGTCCGGCTCATAGTAGAAACTCAACACAGATTTGTTAACTGAGTGCAGTGAAAGTTCAAGTCAGCATCAGAAGAACCAGAAAATAAAGTTTGAACTTCATTTTATAAACCAGAGCTCCTACCGCAGATGTTTCTAGAATGTGTAACCAATGTGCTAAGCTACCAATCTTCTCCCTCCACATGGGAGGCAGGCAGGACCCAGGCCATCTAGCCAGCTCTAGCCTAGATGTGTTCTGGTATGCTGAACAAATATGACAGCTGTCTATAGCCACCATGAGTGGAAGTGGGTGGGAGGCAGTGAGGCAGCCACTGAAGATAACGGAGCATTGGAGAGATGATTGATGATAGCGGCATTTCCATGAAGACCATCAGGCTGGTGGTAGAGCACTAAGTACAGCCCAAGTTGGAAGCTAGAACCACTGGTAAAAAGAGTTCCAAGATATATACAACAAACATTAATTATCTCTCCAAATTTATTTCTTCTCCCCACTTCCTTTTTAATAAGACCCTGATTTTTCCATAGTATGGTGTACATGGAATTGACTCTCCCCTCAGCTCCATGAATGAGTCCTGACTGGTTTAAATCAATCAGCACTTCTCTTCCCCCATCCCACAAAGACAGACACATATCCCAGGAAGAGCTTTCTTTCTTCTTTCCCTTTCCTTCTTTTCTTTCTTTCTTTCCTTCTTTCTAATGAGGACTTTTAAGGAAAAGTTTCTTACATTTCTGTCTGAAGTCGACACAGGAAACAGGTCACTCTAAGGGGCTGGCAGCCATCTTTGGACCGTGAGGGAAGAGCTTACCTGAGAAAGGAGTTGATGGAGCAGAGAAATGGAGAAAGGGAAACTGGGTCCAGATCTCAGTACTTTTAAGCCATAGAGGAAGGCTTACCTGAAGCCCTGCCCTGGACCCTGAGTTTTAAATTCCCATGTCTGCTTAATCCAGTTTGGGTCTTGTTCTCTTTCATTTCCACTGAAAAACTATGGATGCACAAGGCTAAAGTGATTCTCAGAGTAAGAGAGGAGAAAGTGGGTATTTGGGGGCAATCAAGCACTCTGGAGAAGAGGTGACTGTTTAAGGACAAGACAAGAGAGGTCGGTCGAGGAGGCTATGCTAAAGTGACTGGTCATGAAGGGACCAGATGGCATTGGGCTGGAAAAGGAGGGCTGGATCTCGCTTCAACATGAAAAGAAGAGGTACACACCTGAATGGTTTCTGTCCTGGCTTCTACTTTAACACTGCAACCTTCCCCTCAGGGATAACCAAGTCCAAGGGCTCCTTCCCCCTCTTACCCCCAAGGGAAATGATGCAACCAGTCATTAGATAGTAGCTGGTTTAGCCATGGAAAAGAGAAAGGGTCGTTGCGGCAGGTTCAGGGATTTAAAAAGAAGGATTAAAAAGAAATGAGGGAAGGGGAGTTTGTGATAGGAGGTGGGGGGAGAAAACTGCTAAAGAAAGAAGAAACCCAAGAAGAAGAGAACAGCCTAACACATTGCTGTTAATAAAGCAATGGGCCCAGGACCAAACAGATACACCAGTTCCCAAATCCCAAGCATCACTTAGCAGCTGTCTTAATTCACCTCTCTAAGTGTCCCTTTCCTGTCTATAAATGAGCTTGAAAATTCCACTTTTAGATGACTGTGAGGCTCCAAAAATATCATACAAGGAAGCCCCTAGCAGAGAGGGGTGAGCATTCATTACTCCTGGTTGTCGCATAAGAATAAAATGAATAAACAGCAGGAAGACAGGCGAGGAAGAGAGGAAAATGCTGCTTTACTTAAATTCCTCCTCTATAGCAAGGAGCTAGGGTTCACTCAGTACAGAAGCAGCACTTGAGGAAGTCAAAAGAAAGGATGACACTCAAAGCAATGGCTTCTGAAAAATGCCAACGATTGCTTCATTTCCTCTGCGTTGTGCTTGTTTCTCACGGAACCACTTAGTAAACAGAATTGAATTGGACTGAAAATACTTGAGAATTTTCTATATGGGGGGGGGGGGCACTTAAAGAACAACGTATCATAACAAATCAAAACTTCCCCGAAGCTTGATTTCATGTGGCAAAGTGTGGCGCCACCTCCAGCCTAATCTGGGCTAGCTGGGCCCTGCAGGACGTCTCGGATTAGAGCGCCGGGCCTCACGAACTGCCCCCTGGGCTGGGATGAGCTGGAGGCGGCAATCGAAGGCGCTTTTGTTCACCCTTGAATTCTTTTTTTTTTTTTTTTTTTTTTTTTTTTTTTTTTTCTTTTTTTTTTTTTCTCCCACCCTTGAATTCTTTATCACTAGAGCCTGCCTGGCAATTAAATCGGGGTTGGGCGGGGTCCGGCGCGGGGCGGGGGCGTGGCGGAAAGCAAATGTGAGAAACAAAGACCAGGAGGAAAGCCCCTGAGACCAGGAAGAAGAGATGGGATTCTGATTTGGCAGTGGCACCTGCTACCCGCTACTAGGAAATCACAGGACCGTTCTCATATTTATAAGGCACTTTGTTGGTAATAACCATCAGTCATCTCTAAAAGGAACACTAGCGCTCCGCCTGTATTATCCCCTCTAATCTTCTCAGCGTCTTCTAAGGCGTCTTACGGTCACCATTTTTATAAGGTCACACGTCGGGGAGCCGCGGAGCCGCCCTCCCAGCCAGCGGAGGACCGCCGGGGCGGGGCATACGCGCGGGAGACTGCACCCTCACGTGGGGGCAGGCTCAGCCGGCCTGTCACACCCAGCAGCCAGCAAACACCCCAGCTCCTTCGGCCAGAGATCCCGCAGCGGTGCGCGGGCGGCCGCAAATCTCCACCGTCGCCCCCTCCTCGCTGTGCATCCCCGCACCGCCCGCAGCCCGTTCCGCCGCCGCCCTGCACGCCCGAAGTGCGCCCACCGCCCTGGAGGGGTCAGGGGGCCCGGCCGCCGTCATGCTGCCAGTCGTCTACGCGGTTCTGGCGGGGTTGTTGATGCTCCCGCTGTTGGTGAACCTGTGCTGCCCTTACTTCTTCCAGGACTTGCGCTACTTCCTGCGGGTAGCCGGCGTGGCCCGGCGGGCGCGCAGCAACGGGCAGCGCCGGCCGGTGCGCACCATCCTCCTCGCCTTTCTGGAGAAAGTGCAGCAGATTCCACACAAGCCTTTCGTGCTCTTCCGGGACGAGACGCTCACCTACGCGCAGGTGGACCGACGCAGCAACCAAGTGGCTCGGGCGCTGCGCGACCACCTCGGCCTGCGCCAGGGAGACTGCGTGGCAATCTTCATGAGCAATGAACCAGCTTACATATGGCTGTGGCTGGGACTGATGAAGCTGGGCTGTGTCATGGCGTGCCTCAACTACAACATCCGCGGGAAGTCCCTGTTGCACTGCTTTCAGTGCTCTGGGGCGAAGGTTCTGCTGGTCTCACCAGGTGAGCCTGGGGACCACCTCACCCTGGCACTGGGCTCCTTCTCTTCTCGACAGCCTGGCATAGGGGTTGCGGGGGACGAAGGTTCAGATCGGAACTGGAGATGTAGAGAGAGGGGATGGCAGTCCTTCCTCCAAACGCTAATTAATGGTCATTAGAACCTTATGTGGTAGGAGCTGACCAAGCCAGACACTATGTGAATCACAGTACATATAGTGTTGCTGGTAATACTTAAAACAGATAGGGTTGACTTTGTAGATGAGACCACTCAGGCCAGAGAGGTGAAGCCTTATATCCCAGATCACAGAATTGGGAGGAGGGGATTAACTAGATCTGTCTCCCTCCAGAATTCAAGTTCCTAGCCGGTGCTGACAATAACTGCATTAATATGCAGAGGGTCTAGAGTGTGAAGTCCAGAGGATCCAGAGAGACTGTTCTCCCCTCTGCTCCTTGATTGACTGTATAATCCTGGGCAAGTCACTTTCCCTCTCCATATCTTGGTTTCCTCCTCTGTAATGGTCTTCAAGACTGCTTCCAGCTCTCAAATTCTGTTAGCCTCCCTGGATTCTCACTGCAGAAAGAGAGAGAATCCACCTGATCCCCAAGAAGACTTTGATCACCTGCTGCAAGCCCTAGTGAGCCCTCATTACGTTTATAGCAACAGTGACCTTTGGTTCTGTAGTTGCCTCCTGCAACTTTTCAGCAAGACCTGAAATGGTAACTTCATGCTCCAGTGGTCACCAGGTCAGGAAGAATCCGAGAACCTGTTACCCAAAGGACTAGCTGGGTTTCCTATCCCAGGAAGCTTGTCCCTACACTTGAATAAGGACCAGGGATTGCTTTTCACTCTCTCAGTAAGAGGAGGCCTAAACAGGTGTGGGCTAAAAGATGTGGAGAAATAGGGAGCCAGGAAGTCTCACCTTTCTGGAATGTCTTTCTTTCTGTGCCAAGCTCTATGCTGGATGCTTATATTACCCTGAGAATTAATATATCATTACCCCCTGACACACAGCTGAAGAAACTGAGGCTTAAAATTCCAGCCTAGATCTGTCTAGTTTCAGAGCCCATGACTCTCCCTACACCATGCTACCTTTCTCTTCACAAATGAAAAGTGTTAGAGCTGGAAGAGACTAAGCATCCATCTTTTCTCCACCTTCATTTCATAGTTGAGGACTCTAAAGTACACTAAGGAGTTTGCCTAGTTACAGTAAGTCAACATGTCTATTCATTTTGGGAAGCCAGGAAACTACACACCTGTTTCATCGGACATAAAATAAATAATCCAAAAAGAAATGAAGGCTTTGTATAAAAGCTGAAAAGGAAAGGGATAATTTTAAAGGCATTATTTGAGGGTTTCCCACGTGGCATAGTGGTAAAGAATCCGCCTGTGAATGCAGGAGAGGCAAGAGACTCAGGTTCAACCCCTGGGTCAGGAAGATACCCTGGAGAAGAGCATGGCTACCCACTCCAGTATTCTTGCCTGGAGAATCCCATGGACAGAGAAGCCTGGTGGGCTACAGTCTATGGGGTCACAAACAGCTGAACACAACTGAGTGCCTGAGCACGCACGTGCATGCACACGCACACATGCATACATACACACACACATTATTTTGAAAGGGAGAGCCTTTTGAAGAAAATTCCCAACAATTTCTAGTTGCCTGGGAAAAGAGACAACTTCACTATTTAGTAACTGGAAGACTCTCTTAAACCTATTTACCAGTTGATTCAGAGGAAAGTTATTAACACAGTGATCTGTGTACCACTTCAGGAGGGATTTAAGTACTTTTTACCTGCATATTATCCCAGGTCCCCCCGTGAGGGAGTCAAGGCCTGGGAGTTTTGTTGACAAAGAAGCTTCAATTTGAATGACTATACTGGAGTTTGGTTCTGTAATCAAATCAGAAATACAACCAGATATCTCCCTTTTTGCCCAGGCAACGGTCTTTTGTCACTGAGTTTTATGCTTTGGTCAGCATACATAGATAGTATAATGAAATTCCAATATTCAGGTCAAATTTGAACGACTTTCCAGTGGACCTACAACACTCTGACAGTAAACTGACCTTTGAGAGAGGCCACACATTTGAAAACCATTCTGTTTTTCCAAATCACTGAGAGACTGTTACATCACGTGCAGAATTACTCTGATCCGAAACAGTTACTGCCATGGGGGTAACAGAGTCCAAAGTTGCATGCTGGTTAGTAAATGTGCCCATGTGTTGAATGTGCAAATGTGCAAAATGTGCAAATGTGTTGAGTGGACTGATTCTTCAAATTCTTTAAAGTTGGAAAGAATCTTAGAGATATCCTAAGATTAACAAGTGTGTTATATAATAAGTGTGTTGTTTATATAACTCTTAACAAGTGTGTTATACTGCAGTAAAAAGTTTAGAAGAGTCACTTTAATGAGTGGAAGAATCACCTGGGGAGCTCATTTTAAAAAACAATTTCCTGAGCCTCATCCCCAAAAAAACACTGATTCAGCAGGACCGTGGGGGAGGCAGGAAAGTATATTTTTATAGCAAGCCCCATCCCACCCCTAGATGATTTGGAAGCAGATCATCTAAGGAATAGGCTTTGAGTCTGGTAATTCCCACTTTGTTTAATAGTTGTTTGTTTAATAGTTGAATGAACGAAGGCCCAGAGGAATGATATCAATTGCCCAGGGTCAGAGAGAGCTGGAGACAGAACCCAATGATTTTTGTCTCACTTCTAGGATGCTTTTTATATTCTATTATACCATCTAAACATGGGACAGAAAGATTGAGAAGTTTTACAAATGTTGGAGGGGTGACAATTCAACAGGGTTTGATTCTTCACTTCAAATTTCAACCTCAGGGCTCATGAGTTTCTTGAGTTTCAACTGTGTCAAATTCTGGAGCATATGCAAAGGACTGGCACAGTGGTGTTTATGATGAAGATTGATCCCCTTGTCATGAATCTGGGGGACTCTTCACAGAGCTTAACAGGGCTCAACCCTGTCAGGCATTTCAGCGCCCAATTTTTTTCATCAGAACTTACTATACTTAGAGAAAGCCAAAGACTCACAACACCTCCCCACATCAAGCAGAAACACCCGTCTCCCGGAGAACAGGATATTCTCTGTGTGGTGCATTTCAGGATCCTTCTCCATAGAAGGCTCTAATGTAAGTAATCACATGGTAAATTACCTTCAGCTATTGGAACCTCCATCAGTGTTGTAGTTGATAGAAACCAATTTGTTGGGCCAATAGTTTTTCAAGCAGTTTCCCAAAACAGGGAAGACAGGAAGCCATGTTTAATTTCATACAACATAGAATATTTTTTTTTTTAAAAAGGGTCCCCCAAATAGTGAATTTGCTTTGTTTCCATTTATGCTAATGTTAAGATTGTTGCTAACCTAGCTCTTCTCCTGGAAGGATAACTCCTTCATTAGCTCACTGGTCAGGTCTACCTTGCATGGCTCAACCAATCATGCATGCACCCCCAGTGTTGGTACTACTCTTGTATAAGGCTTTAGTAACAAAGATGGGCTTCCCAAGTGGCGCTAGTGGTAAAGAGCCCACCTGCCAGTGCAGGTAGACATAAGAGACCTAGGTTTGATTTCTGAGTTGGAAAGATCCCTTGGAGAAGGGCACAGAAACCCACTCCAGTATTCTTGTCTGAAGAATCCCATGGACAGAAGAGCCTGGCAGGCTGCAGTCTATAGGGGCACACAGAGTCAGAGACGACTGAAGTGACTTAGCACGCACGCAACAATTAAAGGTACTTTGTGTTTCAAGATGGTGATCCAGAGAGGTTATAAAATGTTCCCAATTATCTTTGACCTGGTCTTTCAGGGTTGTGAAAAATAAAATTTAACCTCCTTTAAATAATGTGATAAGATAAAATGCTTCCAGTAGCTTTCAAAAGTATTGCATCACTGAAAGTTCTAAAAGAGGAGAACATTCTAAAACTAGTGTCAGGACCAAAGAGAACTCTTGTCAAGTAAACTTTTGAGGTTAGATACAGAAAAGCAGATGGTATAACAATTTGATATCATATCAAGAAACATTTCCCACAAGGTACAAGCTAGTTGCCCTGGTGGGAGGCAGAGAGAAAAAGCTAAATTAGTTTAAGGATCTTACAGTCCAATTGAAGAACTAAGTCACATGTACACAAATGATTGGGATGCCCAGGAGAATGTGATAAGTATACTGGGAGGGCTTCAGAATTCTGTAGAGGAAAAAGAACAGAGGATGAATGTTTCTTGGGGGCCTTGACTACAGAGCTGCTGCTGCTAAGTTGTTTCAGTCGTGACTGACTCTGACCCGGTGGACAGCAGCCCATCAGGCTCCTCTGCCCACGGGATTCTCCAGGCAAGAATACTTGAGTGGGTTGCCATTTCCTTCTCCGTGAGAACAGAGCTAGGTAAGTGCAATTGGGGAGTGGGAATTCTAGGCAGGAGGAGCCCAGAGGCATTTTTCATCAGGTCTCCAACTCACTCCAGTATTCTTGCCTGGAGAATCCCATGGACAGAGGAGCCTGGCAGGCTTCAGACCACAGGGTCGCAAGAGTCAGACATGACTTAGTGACTAAACCACCACCAACACAATGAGATGCTTTGTTAAAGAGTTTTACTATGTAAGGACTACAGCAGGCTAGACTTAAATGTTAGTCATTTTTAAACTGTTTACTGAGGAAACTCTACTGTAGAGAAAATAGGACTCAGAGAACCCAAGGAATGGCCAACAGTGGTGGCCTCACACTCATGTAAGGAGATAATTTTCTAGTGCAAACTTCAGTCAAGAATCAGGGCATAGAGATAGCCTGTCTCCATTCCTCTTCTGGGCTGCTCAAGGAGTAACTTAGGTGTGTTGCAACTTAGGTGTGTTGCTTCAATGTACTTTGTCTCAACGGCTTACAGTTCCCTCATAATAATAATATGAATAATACCTTAGTAATACCTTTGAATAATGCCTGAATAATACCTAGCACATAGTGGTCACTCAGTAAATGTTTGTGGCATTAATCAGTTCAGTTCAGTCACTCAGTCAAGTCCAACTCTGCGACCCCATGGACTGCAGGCTTCTCTGTCCATCACCAACTCCCAGAGTTTACTCAAACTCATGTCCATCAAGTCGGTGATGCCATCCAACCATCTCATCCTTTGTTGTCCCCTTCACCTCCCACCTTCAATCTTGCCTAGCATCAGGGGCTTTTCCAATGAGTCAGCTCTTCTCATCAGGTGGCCAAAGTATTGGAGTTTCAGCTTCAGCATCAGTCCTTCCAATGAATATTCAGGACTGATTTCCTTTAGGATGGACTGGTTGGATCTCCTTGCAGTCCAGGGAACTCTCAAGAGTCTTCTCTGACACCACAGTTCAAAAGCATCAATTATTTAGCATTCAGCTTTCTTTATAGTCCAACTCTCACATCCATACATGACTACTGGAAAAACCATAGCTTTGACTAGACAGACCTTTGTTGGTGGCATTAATAAGTTCCATTAAAAAAAAGTTCCATTATTTTGGTTGGTTGTAACAGGCTTTCTTCTTTGAAGTTTAAGAACTATTGGGATGGTCATGAGGGCATGAAAAAAAATGATGTTAAAACAGTCAAATATATCCTGATTTGAGAAAATCCATTTAGACTCGATCTGCCCCAGGCCCAGCCTCTCCCTACCACAGACATTTTTTTTAACTTTTTCTTTTATTTTATATTGGGATATAGCCAATCAACAAGCAATATTGTGATAGTTTCAGGTGAACCGTATAGGGATTCAGGCATACATATATATGTATCCATTCTCCCCTAAATCCCCCTCCCATCCAGGCTGCCACATAACATTGAGCGGAGTTCCCTGTGCTAGTAGGTCCTTGTTGGTTATACACTTTAAATATAGCAGTGTGCACGTGCCCATCCCAAACTCCCTAACTATCCCTTCTCCCCACCCTTCGCCTCCGCCCCGGCGACCATAAGTTCGTTTTCTAAGTCGTGAGTCTGTTTCTGCTCTATAAGTAAGTTCGTTTGTATCATCTTTTTAGATTCCACATATGAGGGATGTCATACAATATTTCTCCTTCTCTGACTTACTTCACTCAGTATGATACTCTCTAGGTCCATCCAAGTGGCTGCAAATGGCATTATTTCATTCTTTTTTATATCACAGACTTGTTTTACCTCCCAGTTTTCTTCTGGCAGAGGGCTACAAGAGAGACACTCTCTCCAGGACTCACTGCCAGAGAGGGAGCTGGTGATGGGCACAGAATGGGCTGCTGGGGAGAGTCTGTGCCTAGGATGGAAGGGCACAGAAACCCAGACAACAAATGAGGAGGGTATTCAAGAGCTAGGATCCCAGCCAAGTAGCCCACGGTCTGAAGAGAGAGCTCGCTTAAAGACGTTCTGTGAAATTTTTCTTCTTGACCTGCTCATAACTAGAGCTTGCAAGGGAGGACGATTGTCCATCTCCATTCAAAAACAAACCAGCACATTGCTGGCATGTTTGGGAATGTTTATGTTTATTTTCTTTAACAATAAAAAAGGAGTGAAGGGGTAAAGACAAAATAAATTCTAAATCCACAGTGAATGTTATTGAATCCGGAAGAAGGATTGAGTTCAAATTATTCTGCATAACGAATGTAAGCAGCCAGTGTTTGAAAAAGACCTCCCAGAGCCTCTGAGAAACCGGGAAGCACACAGTTGGTAGATAGGTGACTTGTTTGCTCACAGATATCAAATGATTATAATTATATACGGCCTGGTATGATCTGGTAATCTCTGACAAGGAATTACCTTTGATTCTAGGGCTATTTAGAAAGCAAGATACTTTGACCAAGAACTTTAACTGAGAGAAGTGAAAAATAATGTTAAGAAATTATCTAACTATATAAATATGAGATGAGTGTGTAGCTCCCTGCTAAAAATTTCTTTGCTTCTGAGGGATTTAGCCTTGGTTAAATGTCTTTCTGACCTCAGGGTGATTTGCATTGTGGAGGGAAGGTGAGGGTATGAGAAAAGTGAAAGTATCAATCATTCAGTTGTGTCTCTCTGAGAATTTATGGGCTGTAGCCCCATAGGCTGTAGCCTGTCAGGCTCCTCTGTCTTAGGGATTTTCCAGGCAAGAATACCAGAGTGGGTTGCCATGCCCTTCTTCAGGGGATCTTTCTGACCTAGGGATTGAACCCAGGTGTCCTGCATTACAAAAAGATTCTTTACCATCTGAGCCACCAAGGAAGCCCTAGGGGAGGTTATGCATGCCTCTCTCTGAAGGGTGTTCTATGACACTGTGTTGATGTACAGACTATATGCTAGATTATTAATTACTATAATTCCAAACTGCCAGTAATAGAAATGAGAAGTCACAGTTACAAACTGTATTTTTAAAACTATTTTCAGACTGTCTCCATGATCTGTGTTAGAACCAGTTTGTTTCAGTTGCCTTTCTGACTGAAGGAAAGTCTTCAATCCTGATTTGTTCATCCGCCAACCAGTTCACATCATCCTGAAATTCTGATCAAAACCATTTCCTTTCACTGCCTTCTTTTCAAATCTTACTTTATTGGTAAACATTTCTGGGGTGTTATGTAACTAACTTGGTTAGTTATTCGCTCCATGAGGCAATCTAATAGCAAAACAAGCTACTAGATTGAATGCTTTTCCTATTTAAAAGCAGTGGGTTTAGCCAGTAGCATTTTGCCACTTTGGTGATGAAGATTGATTCAGCTTACTACCCACCCCCTCTACCTGCTTTTGAGGAATGGGCCTGTGTCCTCAGAAATTTCTCTTCTGACCTTCTTTAAAAAAAAAAAAAAAAGTTGTAAGTGGGAGAGGAGCTTCATATGCTAACCTGATTTTTTTCTTTTCTATAAAATGGATTTTAAGGAGTGCAGATTTTATAATCAGTTGATTTTCCATCATCCAAATGTGTACTGCTTTCTCTGAGGTTCTATAAGTGAAAGTGAAAGTGTTAGTCACTTAATCGTGTCCGACTCTTGTCTCCTACATTGCAAGCAGATTCTTTATCATCTGAGCCACCAAGGGGGCTCTCTGAGGTTCTACACCTATCCATGATTTCAGCTCAGGCTAATGAAGAAAGGACAGATCTACTGTACACCCTTCAGGTGCAGGCAACTTGATGTGAATACTGTTTCTCATACCCATGCTTTTCATAAAACTTGAGGTTATTCTGACTCATTGGAAAAGACCCTGATGCTGGGAGGGATTGAGGGCAGGAGGAGAAGGGGGAGACAGAGGATGAGATGGCTGGATGGCATCACCGACTCGATGGGCATGAGTTTGAGTAAACTTCGGGAGTTGGTGATGGACAGGGAAGCCTGGCGTGCTGCGATTCATGGGGTCGCAAAGAGTCGGACACAACTGAGCAACTGAACTGAACTGAACTGAACTGATTCTCTTCATCAGAAAGACAAATAAGAGATGATCCATATTACTATTGAAAGGCAGATCTGAATGCTTTCACAAGCACTGAGCATGTCAAGTAGACAGTTTTCTTCCAAAATCTCAAGGTCCTTTACCGAAACTTGAACTTGAATGACTAGTACAAGAAAGTGGTAATCCTAGAAGCCCGGTATAATTCTTTTCATTTTGTATGTAATGATCCATATAGAGACTCACTGAGCTTCTGTCCTCATTTGTAGAAACAAGGTTACCATCGTCTATAACACAGGGTTGTTGTAAAAATTGTATGAGGTGATGTATGTAAAGCTACTATACAAGCTGTCCTCCACAAAAGAAATTTGTAAGTTTTTAATCAGTAAGAATGAAAGGTGTGGTGGATGCTGTGATACACTGCCCAGTTCCCCGCTCCAAGACTGAGGTGCTGCTTCCTCTGCTGCTGGAGGCATTGGCAACTGCCAGCTGTCAGCCGAGAACCATTCCAGGACTTGCCATTGGGTGAAGAAAGCCGCTTTGCCCAAGGTCAAGCACTATCGCCCCAATCTGCATCCAGTGACTGGTTGGTGGGCAGACACAGAGGTAGAACCCACTTCATTTCATCTGGGACAGCCTGAAGGGCCATCCTGGGCCCAGAGTCCCCGTAAGATCAACTGAGGGAGGCCATTGTGTGGCTGCATCGAAGCACAATCTCTTTCCAATCTCTTGCTCCATCCAGTCTGTCTCCATTGCAGCCCCACAGGCATCATTCCCAAGAGTACCCCTACACAAAAATCTCAGAATTCCAGGGAGCTCAACCTGTGTCAAGTAGAATTATTTGATCTTATATGTCCTTGTTGATTGCCACATCTATCTTAAGTGGGTTTCTCTGGTAACTCAGATGGTAAAAAATCTGCCTGCAACGCAGGAGACTCGGCTTTGATCCCTGGGTTGGGAAGATCCCCTGGAGAAGGGAATGGCTACCCACTCCAGTGTGCTTGCTTGGAAAATGCCATAGACAGAGGAGCCTGGTGGGCTACAGTCCATGGGCACAGAAAGACACAACAGTATGGGCACATGGATACAACTGAGCAACTGACACTTTCACTTTTCACTTAATCTTAAGTAAGCAGACTTTATAGTAATAATTACCAAAAAAATTCATGTGTGAAGCAGAAAACGTGGGACCAGTCCCCTATTTATAACAGATTTAAGAAAAGACATTAAATATTAAATACACAGTTAATGAGTTGCATTCACATCCAGAATTTCCCTTCCAATCTCACTTTATATATGTGTATATAGATGTATTTATTATAAATATTGCATCTTTAGTTTAAAGGGGAAAAGTCTGCTACCATAGGACATATGTTGTTCAGTCTTTAAGTTGTGTCTGACTCTTTGGCACCCCATGAACTGCAGTACACCAGGCTTCCCTGTCTTCACTATCTCCCTGAGTTTGCTCAAACCCATGTCCATTGAATCCGTGATGCCATCCAACCATCTCATCCTCTGACGCCCCCTTCTCCTCCTGCCCCCAATCTTTTCCGGCATCAGGGACTTTCCCAATGAGTTGGCTCTTTGCAGCCGGTAGGCAAAGTAAAGGTCAGTATAGGACATATGAGGTATGCCTTGATATGATTGGGAGCCACTGGAACCTCAAGTCAATATCCAAACGTAAATTCTACACCAACAGCCCAGAGGTCAAGTAAAGAAACTGTGCTGGGCAGGGTCAATGGCCTTCCCTTCAGATAAGATGATCTCTGTGAAAGGTCAGGGATTCTAAACCAAAAGCATGCAGAGGACCAAGTGGAAACATGAGGGAACAGAAGCCACAATTGTCCAAATTACTTGAATTTGTGATCAAGAATGATACCTGCTTAATTGCATTTCCTTTTACCTTTATTATTCTGTTGTTGTTGTTCAGTCAGTAAGTTGTTACCCCATGGACTGAAGCATACCAGGCCTCCCTGACCATTACTATCTCCTGGAATTTGTCCAAGTCCATGTCCATTGAATCAGGTGATGCCATCCAACCATCTTACCCTCTGCTGCCCTCTTCTCCTTTTGCCTTCATTCTTTCCCAGCATCAGAGTCTTTTCCAATGAGTTGGCTGTTTATTTTATTATTACTATTATTATTTTATATAATAATTATAAATTATATAAGAAACTACTAATTTTAGATATATCACTAATGCCTGCATATATCTTCTTTCAAAAAATTACAGAAAAAATTAAAGTTTCTTTTGACTTATAATTTTTCTCTCATCAAGACTTACCAAATCTTGTCTGTTCTACCTCCCAAACATCTCTTAAATGCATGTACTTCTCTCTATGCTCTGTGGCTACCTTAATGCAAAGTTTGATCTACCAAATGGCCTCCCTACCTCTGGTCCTTGCCTTCTCCAGCCCATGTACCTGACGTAAGCCAGAGACCTGGTCCCTGCCTACATCCAGTTTCTTCTTCCAACCTTTTCCCTCTTATTCTACGTAGCAGTCAGCTTTAGCCTCTTTGAGCTGCTCTGGCATCCTGCTGTTTGCCTCTGGGCTTCCTTGGTGGCTCAGAGAGTTAGGAATCTGTCTGCAGCACGGGAGATCCAGTTTCGATTCCTGGGTCAGGAAGATCCCCTGGAGAAGGGAATGACTATCCACCCCAGTATTCTTGCCTGGAGAATCCCATGACCGAGGAGCCTGACAGGCTACAGTCCATTGGGTTCACAAAGAGTCAGACTCAACTGAGTGACTAAAGCTCACTTCTTTGCCTGTGAGTCTTTACATAAGCTGTCCCTTGGCTGCAAACAGGCTCAGTCCATCTCAGTGGATCTTCATCTTGCCAACTCCTACTCACCCTTCAGGTCTCAGTTTAGCTAACACTTCCTCTGGGCTGTTTTCGTGCCCCTCCTCCGCGCTTCCAAAGCACCACCTATGACACCTTATTTTAATGGGTTATTTCTTAATTCTCCCCCTTAGACCTGGGCTCTGTGAAAACAGTATCTGTTGTACACACTGTTGCTTCCAGTGCTGAGAACCGTGAGACAGGAGACACACTTTAAATAGATGTCAGGTAACTGTTGGGAGAGAGGGAGGAGAGGAATAGGAAATAATCCAGGTAATTTATGAACACACTATTTAACTAAATAGGCTCAGTCTCAGGTAGAAGAGAGGGAGGGAGAGAGATTTCTTAATTCTTTAAGTAGCAATAGTAGTTTTGTTTTTAATTTACTTTCGTATCCCTTACTTGGATATAAGACATACCTCTATCACAAAAATGATTTAATTTTGCATTTTACTGGAGATTTATCAACTCACAGTATTGCAATATCTAAATCCTTTAAAGTCAACAGCCTTAGCTTATTCCTCTGTCTCTTCCCCAGTGGCTAATACGATACTTTGTGTAGATTCTTTTAGCTGTAAACATTTGTTCAGCACTTATGGCAGGGGCAAGATGATCAAGTTATAATCCCTTAACCTCAAAGTTTTCACTGCCAAATAGAGGAGAAAAAGAAGTGAAGCATGTCACACTACATACTAAACACACTGCTAGACGTATAATGCAAACTCCTGTGGGAAGACCACAGAGTTAAATGCAATGAGGCTGTTTTGAAGGATGAACAGTTTTTCCAGTGACCGGGTTGGGGGGGGTGGGTGGGCAGGAGGGCATTCCAAGCAGATGAAACCACCTGGATAAAGGTGATAAGATGTGAGAATTATGGCTCCATTCACTTCACTTAAATCAGTGTGGTTAGAGGAAAGGGGACAAAGATAGTTAAGAAAATGACATCAGAAAAATCGGGGCGGGGGATGTAGGCTGAGAAGAACCTTAGAACCATCTACTGCATTAGAAAGATTCTATCACAAGGGATAAGCAGCCACTGAAGGACTTTAAACAAGGCAGGAACAAGAAGTCAGGCAGTAGTGTCACTGATACTGGAAGCAGGGAGAGGTTAGAGGCAAGGAGATTGGTCAGGAAGCTATTGTGACAATTTCGATAGGAAATAATGAGAATCTGAACCACGGCACTGGCAAGGGACCTTAGCACTCCAGTTACTGTTTTTACAACAGTAATATTTCTGATGATCTTCTCGAAATACTGAAGAACTAGAGAGCAACCATTCAAAATGAAAGAGGAGAAGAGAGCAGCAAAAGGAATAAGCTGATCTGATGGAGGTTGAAAAAGAACTGAGACAGATAGTACATTAAGGAATGATAGCCAGTAGACACTCCAGGAGAAAACTGTTTAAGAAAGGAAAGATGATTATAGTGTGTTACTTGGCTCTACAGTCCTATTTGAAATAATTACATTGTCATAATCGCATCAATCCTGATTATTTATTTTAGAATTTCTAGAGTCAACACATAGACAAAGCTAGAAAGACAGAATTGTAGTCTCAGAATAGATTTAAAAATACCATTAACCCTGACAACATAAAGTGAAAATAGTAACTGTTGAAGGTGAACAAGGGGGGAATGGGGGTGGGTTTCAAAAATGGTAAGCCACAAGGTAGCAGGAAAAGTATGTAATTTGGTGATGGAGAAGTGACTGCTAGAAGAAACAGCTAAAAAAAAAAAATCCCTAAAAGTCATTGCCTCCAGGCAGCAGGTTTATTTGTGAGATAAGGGCCTACTGACTTGCATTATAAATTCTTTTGTACTATTTCATTTATATTTATCAGGTGCATGACTGCTTTGGTTAAAAAATTTTTAAATTTTTTAAATGCATCTGTCCAGATACTATCTCATGTCTTGACGGAGACATCATATGTAAATATCTGAAAAACAAAGCATATAATATGAATCAGATATAGCCTCCCTAAGGTAATTCCCTGGGATATTGAGTCACCTTCCTATTAAGAATATGCCTATTCACTTCAGTTATCACAATTCAAGACAAAGAAGCTTAAAGAGTGTCTCATCTTATGATTTAAAATTTAAAATAAAATTTAAAATGGCACAAAAATTCAAGTAACAAACCTGAAATGTGGTTGCACATTACATCAATGCCTTTAAAATTTTTTACCTTGACCCCTATAAAAACTACATTTGTGTGTAGCTCAGCACTCACACACTCACATAGCTGAAACTCAAAAAAAAAAAAAAAAGAATACTTACCTCTTCCTATGTGTGATATGCTTTCTATTTTATTTTTTAGAATAATCATCACTTTAAATGATTTTAACAATCCACTGCAGTATTGTGACTCAGAGTTTGAAAAACATGCTAATCAGTCCTTTTTTTTCTTAGGTCAGATAATGTGCTTATGAAATTTGGAGCTTATGTCTCGGATCAGCTGAACCTTCCTAGTAGAACTACTTGTTGCTGATATTTTAAAAATGTGTTACATAAAGTTAGCTTCTATTATCCTTTCAATAGCATGGTTCCCTTCTTTTCATTTCTCTTTTTCCTTAAAATTTTCTTTTTTTTCAATCTCTGGTCCTGTGGGACATACATTGGGAGTAACTAAATTCATTTCTGGAGTGTTTTGAGATTTATATATCAGATATGCATATAAGTCATACACATATAATCTTGGTTTTTACCCTTATATCCATTTTGTTTGCACTTGCCATGTAATGTACAGATTTCAATTATCTGTCGCTTTTTAAACCATCAGAACCCAGCCTTCCCTTAAATATTGGGATCTTGTGATATTTTCAGATGTGGTAAATTCCATGTTAAAAATACATAACTATAAACATTACTGTGTCTACATGTTTTAACAACCCTTAGTGGAAACACAATCACTACAAAATTTATTGCACTAATAGAGCTTGAATGGACTAATTAATTTGCTTGGATTTTTTTCTCTTATTAAATTAAGAACTACAAGCCGCTGTTGAAGAGGTGCTGCCAAGCTTGAAGAAAGATGATGTGGCTGTCTATTATGTGAGCAGAACTTCTAACACAGATGGGGTCAACTCTTTCTTAGACAAAGTGGATGAAGTGTCAAGTGAACCTGTCCCAGAATCCTGGAGGTCGGAAGTTACCTTTTTCACCCCTGCCTTATATATTTATACTTCTGGAACCACAGGTAAAAAATAAAGAGAGGATTCTCAAAGCAATGGACCTATCCTGAAAGAGTTAAATGTTGGGTTAGATTTTTAAATGCTCTCTTTCTTTGGCAAAGCTTATCAGATAACTAATACTTCAGGGGATTTAGCTCATTGCCTGTGGGAAGTATGATCTTATTCCATAGCACATGAAACCATTTGGGTTTCTCTAAGGTACGCATACTTCCCCCAGTTGGTGTATAGAACAGGTAGAAAGGTTAACCAAGAACTACAAAAATAATTATGGTGATGATAAGATTTGGCACTGAATAGGTTGTTAGGATTTTTTTCAAAATGATTGTTGCTTTTTGATTAAGATTTGGCACTGAACAGGTTTTGGAATTTTTTTAATGATCGCATTTTGATTATACTCTATCCAGCATTTTGATTATACTCTATCCAGCATCCATATACAATGTGTAACCAATTATAAGTGGATCACCAAAGAAGACTATAGAACAATAATGGGGTTATATTTGTACAAACATTTTGACCACTATCTTTCCATGCAGCAATGACTTGAAGCTGTTTGGTTCTGTGGGCATAGAGTGGCTCTTAGCTCAGGGCCTAAAATGGTGTATTTCGTCAAACCTAGGATGTCTTACACCTTTGGTGTAAACTATACTATTATTTTACATAAGCTGCCAGGAGAAAACACTGCCAATTGTCAGTATTACTGGAACACTGCTACGTGGAAAGGGCAACATTAAAGGTAGGATGTAGCAGGTGCTCTTTCTACGAGCTCTGTGGCATTTGTTCATACATTTCTCCCACCACTCTTAAGACAGGTACTACTCATATTCCTGTCTTAAACAGATTCAGAAACTGATGCCTAGAGAGTTTAAGAACTTTCCAAGATAGGAAGTAGAAGTGTCAGGCTTCACTTTGCTAGGCTGACTCCACAGCTCGTACAACTGACCTCTCTGCCGGTATACCTCCTAGTTCATCCATCTGATAGCTGTTTGGTGTCTGCCTACTCAAGGTCAGGGGAAATGTTACCAAAATGTAATCATATGAAGACTGAGAGATACATTTAAGAAAGGATAGGAAGCTACCCCCGGTATCCTAATTATTCTTAATAATATTGGGAAGTTGAATATGTGAGTCATTTGGTTAAAATTTTAACTCAAGCAGATAATTCTAGCATGCATTCTACTTGTAAAATAATCAAACATTAGAGAGAAAGGTTACTTTGAGCCTTATGAGGAGGGGTGGCTTGGGATGACCTATTAAAACTAATCTCCAGAGCATAATAGTTATCATTCTTTTATTTGTCAAAAGTTCTATTTCACCATGTCAACAGAATGGTAGGATGACATGGTTTAACCAGATGCTTCCACTACATCCAGAACTACCTCAATATATGGAACTTAGACCCTCATTTTTAATAGAATGGTAAAACTAACCTGAAACTTTGATTTGGGAAGTAATTGAGGTAAAACAAGCCCTTTAACTAGTAACTGGGAGTTCTAGTCTTAATACTAAATAGATAAATACAGAACTTGTTCACAACTGCAGGTTTGCTATGAAGTATAAAACCCATTTTAGGGGGAAAAGAGAATAAGCACTCTCATCCAATCCCATAATTCAGAATTTATATTTAATTGGAATATAATTGGGTTGATGTTTATTTTACCTTTCTTCTTATCTCTGAATAAAATATCTGCCAAGTTACTCGCATAAACATTAATGAAAAGAATTCATTTAAGCAATCAGAGAACAAAATGTTTTCTCTGTTCCTCAAAGGCAGTCATTAGCACAAAATTATGTAATAGTTACCAAATATTATTTCTTCATTAATACAAAAGTTTAAATTAGGAAGTTTTCTGAAAGTGCTTAAGACCAGCAAAAGATGTTTCTTTTTTAAAATATATAATTCTGAGTTTTTACTATCTGGATAATATTTTTTTCAAGGTGAATACAATTGATTTGTTGGTGCTTTCTTCTGTTTCTCATTATTAGTATAGAATGGAGCATTAATACTAATGACATCAAAGACCATGAATTGTGAACTGTGTTTACAATGGTGGTAGTTTGCCAGTCATACTGCTTTGTTTTATAACAAATTGCTTTTATTTAGGCAATACCATCAAATATTGAAGCATCTTAATCTAAACAGAATTGCCTTTCTCTTCACAAAGCCAGTTGACCCACTCAGGTCTTAAACTCTAGACCCATCTGCTTTGCAATGACTTCATGCCCTCCCCAACTAAACTGACTCCCATGGGCAACAATATAAGCATACTCTTTCAATTGAGTCTTATAAAAAACTTACATAAATTATAGTTAAGAAAATAGAAATGTACTTAGTGTACTAAAAATACACTGAGATACCATTTCTTCACCTTTCAGATTGGCAAAAATTCCAACATTTGAAAGGACACCTTTGAAGGGCTATGAGGAAACAGGTGCACTCATGTATTGCTGATGGGGGGAGTCAATGGGGACAGCTCTAATAACTGGCAAAGTGGCAGTGTCTACCAAAATTACAAGGTCTGATACCTTTTGGCCCAGCAGTCTCACATCAGCAAATTTATGCTACAGATGGAGCATCATTCACAGTGTGAAGTGCCAGGTTTTTCCACATGTGGACCAGCATCATTTGAAATTGCAAAATAGTGTAAACAAACTATAAAGTGCACACACAAAGGAGTAGATGCAGAGAGAATAAATGGATGAAAAAATAAGGGAAATTTCTACTTACAAATATGGACAGAATTTAAAAATACTTTGTTAAGTGAAGGGGGAAGTGCAGAATAGTATGCTTTTTTTTTTTTAAGTGGGGGAAAGGGCAAGAACATATGAGCAAATGAGCCTATATTTACATAAAAAACTCTAGAAAAGTACATAAGAAATTCATAGACGTGGCTATGAAGGAAAGAGATAGGATGGATAGGCCATGTATTGTCTCTGAGTCTCAGTTTTCTCATCTGTGAACTAGAGAATATAATTCTACTTATATCATTAATTATGAGAATTGAGTGAAAATTTGACAACACAGTTGCCCCTTGAACAATACAAGGGTCCACACAGCAGAAGATCTACATATAACTTATAGAAGGCCCTCCATATAGGTTCTTCTGCATCTGCAATTTTTCATCCATGGATTCAACCAACCATGGGTGTGTTTACCACTGAAAAACATCCTCATGTAAGTGGCCCCAAGCAGTTCAAACCCCTGTCGTTCAAGGATACTTAGCAAGATGGTAGACCCAAAGCAGAAATTCAATAGACATTCATTCATTTTTCCTCATCTTACTACTCTAATAACCAGCTAACTCAGGGGTCAGCAAACTATAGCCTGTGGGTCACAAACACCACACCACCACCAGTTCTGTAAATAAAGTTTCATGTCCACAGGGCCAAGTTCATTACTTTTTGTGTTTAGCTGCTTTCAGCTATAATAGCAGAGTTGAGTAGTTGCAATAGAGACTTATGACCCTGCAAAGCCTAAAGCGTTTACCATCTGGTCCTTTACAGAAAAAACTCTGAACTTCTGGTCTCACCAAATGCAATCTTCTAATCACTAGATGACGAATCTTCCTAAGACACATCTCTCTCCCAGACCATGTGTCTGTGAATAACCACTCTTGATTCACTCATGCTTCTCTTGTGCCTTTATGTAGGTCTCCCGAAAGCTGCAAAGATCAATCATCATCGCATTTGGTACGGAATTGGCCTTGCTCTTGCCTGCGATATTACAGAGGATGATGTAATCTATACCCCCTTACCCCTGTACCACAGTGCTGCGCTTTTGATTGGCTTACATGGGTGTATCGTGACTGGTAAGCTTTTCCTCTCAACAGGGTATTGAAGCCCAGTACACATTCAATGTGCTCATAAGGAAAAGTAATACAAAATTTGCTCTTTTCCTGTGTGCTAGGAGTAGTGTTTAATTCCATGTTAATACTGAGGTTGTTTGGCTTACACATAGTAAACATCTAAAAGAACATCTAACAAAATCTAAAAGAATTTATAGTGAATTCCATGATGGTCCATTGGTTAGGATTCCACATTTTCATTGCTGAGGGCCTGGGTTCAATTCCTGATCAGGGAACTAAGATCCCACAAGCCCCGAGGCCAAATAAATAAATAAATAAAACTTTTATTTCCTCATGCCTGCATGTCTTTTAATATAATGCTTTAATTGTTCAGCATATCAAACAGCAGGCTTCTTTTAAATCTTTTAGGTCTTTATACAGGTTAAGATACTTGATCCTTCGATTCCACAAATAATTCTCTTATGTCATTTCTATCTTCAGAAATCTGCGTGTTGATCTCCATTAGCACCTGGTTTAAACTTCTCATTCAGTTGGCACATTCTACTTTATTCTTTCCTCCTCCCACAGGCTCTCAGCTCTGGTCAGAATACTTAGATTTCCCCATCTCCTCTTTCCTTCTGAAACTTTACCATTTAAATTAGAATTGCCATTCTTACTACTGTCAACAGGATTTCTGCCGCTTGTGTACATAAAGTCTCAGTCCAATATCCACCTCTTCCAGGAGACTACCTCTAACTTTCCAACTAAACTAAATAACTTAGCTTTTTTCCCATGTGACATTTTAAGTAATTATATATGTATGTATAGTAACATATGCATATATTAATTCATATACAAATACACATGATTGCCCAAGCCTCTGCTCCTTTTCCTCATCAGCTTACTGATCGGCTATAAAACACTTAATCCAGCATCAACACCAGCCTCCAAATCAGTAAGGAATGCCTGGGTCTGATCATACTGTTGGGCCCTTCAAAAACAGAATGACTCTGAAGCCCTCCTGGGGATAAATCAATCACTCATACATCTACTTAAGTACAATAGATAAATGCTAAAAAGGAAAATATAGTATTTTTTAAAAATTTCTCCTAAAACACTTGATTTTTCATGTTTAGGAGTAGAAATAAACTAATAACATGAAAAATATCTGTGGTATTTTTATTTCACTTTACTACATTTCATGCTTATATTAGGTTGGATATGATAGGTACATTGTTTTTACCTATCGTATTAGTTTTCTATGGCCACTGTAACAAATGACCACAAACTTTGTGGTTTAAAACAACACAGGTCGAGTCTCTCCCTTTCTTGAAAGTCAGAAGTCCGAAAGTCAAGGTGTCAGCAAGGCTACATTCCTTCTGGAAGCTTGTAAGGAAGAATCCATTTTCTTGCCTTTCCTAGCTCCTGGAGGCTTCTCACATTCTTTGACTTGTGGCCCCTTTTTTCATCTTCAAAGCACTTCACTCCAGTCTTTTGTTTTTGTCATGCTTTCTCCTACTACCCTTGACCTTCTTGACTTCTTCTTATCAGCACCCTTGTGATTACATTGTCTCTCCCAATCAGTTCGGTTCAGTTCGGTTCAGTTCAGTCGCTCAGTAGTGTCCGAATCTTTGCGACCCCAAGGACTGCAGCATGCCAGGCCTCCCTGTCCATCACCAACTCCCAGAGTTTACTCAAACTCATGTCTATTGAGTCAGTGATGCCATCCAATCGTCTCATCTTCTATCATCCCCTTCTCCTCCCACCTTCAATCTTTCCCAGCATCAGGGTCTTTTCAAATGAGTCAGCTCTTCGCATCAGGTGGCCAAATTATTGGAGTTTCAGCTTCAGCATCAGTCCTTCCAGTGAATATTCAGGATGATTTCCTTTAGTATGAACTGGTTGGATCTCCTTGCAGTCCAAGGGATGCTCAAGAGTCTTCTCTAACACCACAGTTCAAAAGCATCAATTCTTCGGCACTCGGCTTTCTTTATAGTCCAAGTCTCGCATGCATACATGATGACTGGAAAAACCATAGCTTTGACTAGATGGACCTTTGTTGGCAAAGTAATGTCTCTGCTTTTTAATATGCTGTCTAGGTTGGTCATAACTTTTCTTCCAAGGAGCAAGCATCTTTTAATTTCATGGTTGCAATCACCATCTGCAGTGATTTTGGAGCCCAAATAAATATTCTGTCACTGTTTCCACTGTCTCTCCCCATCTGTTTGCCATGAAGTAACAGGACCGGATGCTATGATCTTTGTGTTCTGAATGTTGGGTTTTAAGCCAACTTTTTCACTCTCCTCTTTCACTTTCATCAAAAGGCTCTTTAGTTCCTCTTCAATTTCTGCCATAAGGGTGGTGTCATCTGCATATCTGAGGTTATTGATATTTCTCCTGGCAACCTTGATTCTGGCTAGTGCTTCATCCAGTACAGCATTTTTCATGATGTACTCTGCATATAAGTTAAATAAACAGGGTGACAATATACAGCCTTGAGGTACTCCTTTCCCAATTTGGAACCAGTCTGTTGTTCCATGTCCAGTTCTAACTGTTGCTTCCTGACCTGCATACAGATTTCTCAAGAGGCAGGTCAGATGGTCTGGTATTCCCATCTCTTTAAGAATTTTCCACAGTTTATGGTGATCCACACAGTCAAAGGCTTTTGTCAATAAAGCAGAAGTAGATGTTTTTCTGGAACTCTCTTGCTTTTTCGATGATCCAGCGGATGTTGGCAATTTGAACACTGGTTCCTCTGCCTTTTCTAAATCCAGCTTGAACATCTGAAAATTCATGGTTCACGTACTGTTGAAGCCTGGCTTGGAGAATTTTGAACATTACTTTGCTAGCGTGTCAGATGAGTGCAATTGTACGGTAGTTTGAGCATTCTTTGGCATTGCCTTTCTTTGGGATTGGAATGAAAACTGACCTTTTCCAGTCCTGTGGCCACTGCTGAGTTTTCCAAATTTGCTGGTGTATTGAATGCAGCACTTTCACAGCATTATCTTTTAGGATTTTAAATAGCTCAACTGGAATTCCATCACCTCCACTAGCGTTGTGTGTAGTGATGCTTCCTAAGACCCACTTGACTTCACATTCCAGGATGTCTGGCTCTAGGTGAGTGATCACACCATCGTAATTATCTGAGTTGTGAAGATCTTTTTTGTATAGTTCTTCTGTGTATTCTTGCCACCTCTTCTTAATATCTTCTGCTTCTGTTAGGTCCATACCATTTCTGTCCTTGATTGTGCCCATCTTTGCATGAAATGTTCCCTTGCTATCTCTAATTTTCTTGAAGCGATCTCTAGTCTTTCCCATTCTATTGCTTTCCTCTATTTCTTTGCATTGATCATTTAGGAAGGCTTTCTTGTCTCTCCTTGCTGTTCTTTGGAACTCAGAATTCAAATGGGTATATCTTTCCTTTTCTCCTTTGCCTTTCACTTCTCTTCTTTTCTCAGCTATTTGTAAGGCCTCCTCAGACAACCATTTTGCCTTTTTGCATTTCTTTTTCTTGGGGATGCTCTTAATCCTTGCCTCCTATACAATGTCACAAACCTCCATTCATAGTTCTTCATACACTCTGTCTATCAGATCTAATGCCTTGAATCTGTTTCTCACTTCCACTGTATAATCGTAAGGGATTTGATTTAGGTCATACCTGAATGGTCTAGTGGCTTTCCCTACTTTCTTCAATTTAAGTCTGAATTTGGCAATAAGGAGTTCATGATCTGATTATAGTCAGCTCCCGGTTTTGTTTTTGCTGACTGTATAGAGCTTCTCCTTCTTTGGCTGCGAAGAATATAATCAATCTGATTTTGGTGTTGACCATCTGGTGATGTCCATGTGTAGAGTCTTCTCTTGTGTTGTTGGAAGAGGGTGTTTGCTATGACCAGTGTGTTCTCTTGGCAAAACTCTTCTAGCCTTTACCCTGCTTCATTCTGTACTTCAAGGCCAAATTTGCCTGTTACTCCAGGTATTTCTTGACTTCCTACTTTTGCATTTCAGTCCCCTATAATGAAGAGGACATCTTTTTTGGGTGTTAGTTCTAGAAGTTCTTGTAGGTCTTCATAGAACTGTTCAACTTTAGCTTCTTCAGCATTACTGGTCGGGGCATAGACTTGGATTACCGTGATATTGAATGGTTTGCCTTGGAAATGAACAGAGAACATTCTGTCGTTTTTGAGATTGCATCCAAGTTCTGCATTTCAGACTCTTTTGTTGACTGTGATGGCTACTCCATTTCTTCTACAGGATTCTTGCCCACAGTAGTAGATATAATGGTCATCTGAGTTAAATTCACCCATTCTAGTCCATTTTAGTTCACTGATTCCTAAAATGTTGATGTTCACTCTTGCCATCTCCTGTTTGACCACTTCCAATTTGCCTTGATTCATCGACCTAACATTCCAGGTTCCTATGCAATATTGCCCTTTACAGCATCAGACTTTACTTCTATCCCCAGTCACATCCACAATTGGGTGTTGCTGTTGCTTTGGCTCCACCTCTTCATTCTTTCTGGAATTACTTCACTGATCTCCAGTAGCATATTGGGCACCTTCTGACCAGGGGAGTTCATCTTTTAGTGTCCTATCTTTTTGCCTTTTCTTACTGTTCATGGGGTTCTCAAGGCAAGAATACTGAAGTTGTTTGCCATTCCCTTCTCCAGTGGACCATGTTTTGTCAGAAGTCTCCACCATGACCCATCCATCTTGGGTTGGCCCTACCTGGCATGGCTCCTAGTTTCGTTGAGTCAGACAACGCTGTAGTCCATGTAATCAGATTGGTTAGTTTTCTGTGATTGTGGTATTCAATCTGTCTGCCCTTCCATGGAGAAGGATCATCTCCCCTTTTCAAGATCCTTAGTTTAATCACATCTACATAGTCCCTTTTGTCATGTAAGGTAGCATATTCACAGGTTCTAAACATTAGGATGTGGATATCTTTGGGAACCATTATCCTGTCTATATCACCCACCATAGAAGAATATCTCCTGCTTGCTCAAGGCTTTGGCTCTCCATCAACTAATAAATTAAGTCTGGTTCTTCCACCTGACACTTACAAACTCTCCAAGATTGCAACCCTAGCTGCTTCTCCAGGTTCATTGCCTTTGACCCACCCACCTTTCACCACTCTGGTTACAGACCAACTGAATCTTGGCCATCCCCCAACCTTCTGGACCGTCCTGTCTTTATGTTCATGTTTTTTCCTCTGCCAGGAATTCTCTCATTTTTCTCCATATTCATTTCTCAAGACCTAGTTCAAGTCCTACCTTTTAAAAAATATGTCTTTCTCAGCCCTTGCCCAGGAAAAATTAATCTACCTTCCTGCAACACACACACACACCCTTAGGGCTTCACTGAACTGTGTTTATTTATTGCAAGCTGACTTTTACTAGAAAACCTTATGTCTTCTCCCCCACTATACTGCAATCTCCTTTTGAATAAAACCATGTCTTATTCTTTTTTTTTTTTTGCATTGAATATAGTTGGTCCCTAACACTTGTTTATGAATGTAATTCACATACAAATTTCAAAACTGAAAAATATAACTTGGGGCTTTTTTGGTAGCATTCCTTTATTGGTACCTTCTATTCCTTCTCGCTAGGTGCTACTCTTGTTCTGCGGACCAAATTTTCAGCCAGCCAGTTTTGGGATGACTGCAGAAAATATAACATCACTGTCATTCAGTATATTGGTGAACTGCTTCGATATTTATGCAACTGTCCTCAGGTAACACTTCCTATGTTTCATTATCTTTTTGAAATGCTTAAGATGGGAATTCAAGTCACTTTGGATCATGCTAGGTTTCAACTGCTTCTTATATATCCGTTTTCAGTTTATACTATAGTTTTTCATTATAAAGTTCTTGGCACCACACCTGCAATAGGCAATTTGTTGGTTAATGTGTTAGTGGCCCAACTCTAGCCTGTCAGGCACCTCTGGCCATGGAATTCTCCAGGCAAGAATAATGGAGTGGGTAGCCATTCCCTTATTCAGTGGATCTTCCAGATCCAGATATCAAACCCGGGTCTCCTGCATTGCAGGCAGAATCTTTACTGTCTGAGCCACCAGGAAAGCCATTACTTGATGGCAGTCATTGTAATAGGGCTTCCCAGGCAGCTCAGTGGTAAAGAATTTGCCTGCCAAGCAGGAAGCACAGGTTCAATCCCTGGGTCGGGAAGACCCCTGGAGAAGGGAATGGCAACCCATTCCAGTATTCTTGCCTGGAGAATTCCATGGACAGAGGAGCCTGACAGTCTACAGTCCCTGAGGTCACAAAAGTCAGATATGACTGAGCATGCACACAAAGCAAAGTTGCTGTGATAACATTTTTCCCTACCTTTGTACTTGTTTTCATATCTTACCCTCTACCCAGCATATCCTCTGCTTCCTTCTCTACTTGTTTAAACCCTACTCACTGTCAAAGCCCAGCTTCAGTGATACCTCACATGTTAAACTTATGTGAGTCACCCGAACAGAAGTCATTGCTTCCTTCCTGGGCCTCATTTGTTTTCTCCTCCTTTGTGGCCCTTGTCACTTTGCAGGTGTTGGTCTTCATGCTTCCAATGGGACCACGTCTCGTCGCCTTGCCCTCTCTTATACCACATTCATGCAGAAAACTTTTACTTAATGTTACTTAGTGAATAAACCTAGGAACCATCTGACCGAATCTGTTACCAAGCTTAGAACAGATGTCCCAAGGTAATAATTCCAAATACTGTGGATCTGCCCTGCCTGTAGATACCCACATACCTTGATGAGGTTGTTTGAAAGAGCTCATTCTGCCCAGGTTCTCAGCTCTCATCAGAGACGGCAGCGTGCCTGGGACCACATCAAGGTCCCAATTTTTTACACCCATTATTTTGCACCCATTCATTCTTTACTGTATGAATTTATCCCGTGCACCATAGGATGTTTAGTAGCATCCTTGGCTTTTATGCAGGACATGCCAGTGATACCCTCCCCATCCTCCCAGGTCATCATAATCAAAATATCTTCAGACATGGCCAGATATCCCCTGGCAGGCAAAATCAACCCTTCCTTAGGACCACTAAACTAGACAACACAGTAAACTCACCAGATTCTACTTTCTTTAATCCTTTTACTCATCAAAAGAAAACAAACTTAAAGGATCACTAAGTTGATCAACTGCTATTTATAAGCACCAGTCATATTCAGTTTATATATAGGCTACCTTAGAAATGTTGCAGATTCAGTTCCAGACTATCACAACAAAATGAATTCCACAATAAAGCAAGTCACATGAATGTTTTGGTTTCCTAGTGTACATAAAAATTGTTTATACCATGCTGTAGTCTATTAAGTGTGCAATAGCATTATATCTTTAATAAGCAGTGTATATACCTTAATTTGAAAATACTTAATTGCTAAAAATGTTAACCATCATCTGACAATGCTGGCTTGCCACCAACCTTCAATTTGTGGGAAAAAAAGGAAGTATCTGCAAAGCACAATGAAGCAGGGTATGCCTGTAATAGAAACAGTGTGACATAAAGAAGTATAAGATGCTCTTGCCTTAGTTCTTTCTCCTCTTACTTCATGTGGTCTCTGCCCACATATCACTTTATTAGAGAGATCCTTCCTACTAATTCTCAAACGTACCATCCTGCCCCTTACCGGGCATCTCGTGGGTTACTGCTTTCTGTGGCACTGTCACTCCTGACACAGGGCAGTGTGACTGTTGTCTTTCTCCTCCAGTTAAATGAAAGCTCCATCACCAGGGGCTTTGTTTTGCCAGAATCTGGCACTGAGATCTGTATCTGGCACATTCTAGGCATCAACAAATTTTGCTGAATGAACCTCTAAATTCTTGCTCCTGAAAGATGTATAATTGATTTGATGAAAGTAATGTGTTCCCCCAAAATATTTGGGCTTAGCACACATTATTCTAATTCATGAGGCAGATGCAACAGACTCCTGAGGGTCATAATTAGCTATGAGTTGGGTGAGGACCTTTCCCATAGCAATTTCTGTTGATGTCATTATTGAGTGCTTTTCACGTTAATATTCTACCTGGTCTGGAAGATTGCATGCCTCTCTATCAAACCCCAGAAATCCATATAAGGCCCTGTTGTTTGGCTTTTCTTCTCTGCCTTAAAAACACCTCCTTGTCTGTTAGAAGTCTCCTGGGGGAGGGGGAATTTAGGTTTTTTTCTGTTAGTTCTAAGGGAGACCACCTTTGGCGTTGAGGAAAATAAACATGTTCATGTGTCATTTTTTCAGGTTCATACACACACTTCCACATTTCCTTTTTATTAATATTGTCTCAGATGCTGGAAAACATTCAGTTTGATTGGGGTTTTACATCATCAAAATATATTATGATTTGGTATATAGTAGTAGTACATGGACAACTTCTAATCTAGAAATAGATTTGGAGTTTCTGTTTGCCCTTGATATATCCCACCCCTGAGTTCTGGTCTGGTTTGTCTGGAAAATACTTATTAGTATTGTAAGAAATGCTCAAAGTCATCTCAAAAAACCTTCAGTTAAAGATTTTTTAAATGTTATGATCTTTTGTATAGACAATGCAAATCAAAAATACAATGAGGTAGCATAGTGGTCAGAATGGCCATCATCAAAAAATCTACAAACAGTAAATGCTGGAGAGGGTGTGAAGAAAAGGGAACCCTCCTACAGTGTTGGTGGGAATGTAAATTGGTACAGCCACTATGGGGAACAGTATGGAGATTCCTTAAAAAACTAAAAATAGAGCTACCATTTGATCTAGCAATCCCACTCCTGGGCTTATATCCAGAGAGAAAACCATGGTCCAAAAGGATACATGCACCCCAGTGTTCACTTTAGCAGTTTACAATAGCCAAGGCATGAAAGCAACCTAAATGTCCATCGACAGAGGAATGGATCAAGATGTGGTACATGTATAGAATAGAATATTACTCAGCCATTAAAAAGAATGATATAACGCCATTTGCAGCAATATGGATGGACCTAGAGAGTGTCATACTGAGTGAAGTAGGTCAGACAGTGAAAGAGAAATATCCTATGGTATCACTTAAATATGGAATCTTAAAAGAAATATATAAATGAACTCATTTACAACACAGAAATAGAGTCACAGACTTAAAGAACAAATTTATGGTTGCCAGCAGGGGAAGGGATAACTAGGGAGTTTGGCATCGACATGTACACACTGCTGTATTTAAAATGGATAACCAACAAGGACCCACTCGATAGCACAGGGAACTCTGCTCAAGATTATGTAACAACCTAAATGGGAAAAGAATTCTTAAAAGATTAGAAACATGTATATGTATAACTGAATCATTTTGCTGTACATCTGAAACTTTCACAGCATTGTTAATCAACTATACTCCACTAAAAACTAAACAGTTAAAAATGAGGAGATGATATATATGTACAATAATATACTACTCAGCTATAAAAAAAGAATGAAATATTGCCATTTTCAGCAATAACAACAAAAGTGGATATAAACTAGAACTGATGGTGGAAGACTCTGCATCAATGTCATCAGAAATGCCCTCGGCCTTCGAGCTTCTGGAATAAGCTGCTCCTAGAGCAGCTAGCTCTGCCATCAGCCCCCAGGCACTGGATATCAAGGAGGCAACTCCTACCCTAGCTAAGCATATGAACCTAATGACACCCATCCCAGAAGGACCTGGTTCATCAGGAGAATCTGGGGCAATGTTGAGAAGATGGAAGCTACTATGCTTCTCCTCCCTTTTCTGAGTCACATTCAGTAGCTCCCTTGGTAAAGCAGAGGACTGGGGAGAAATGCACCAGCCTCCTCAGGGCGGGAGTTCAGTTCCGGCTCAACAGACTTAATGTAGTGCTTAAGAGCAAGGACTCTGGAGGCAGCAGGTCTGAACTCTGACCATTGAGCAGCATGGTCGACCCCTCTCAATCTTTTATTGAGACAGGAGACTTATTGTCTGGGAAAGCCCTAGAGAAGCTCTGAACTTCTCCAGGACCCTAGGAGCAGAGGAGGGCAGGGGCTGAGGCGCTGAGAGCAGTTGAGTAGGTGCCTGCTTCCTGACCAGCCCCCTTCCCCTGCACAGCTTTCAGAGCTCTAGCAGTCAGTGATGCTTGCAGGCAAGATGTCGGAGGAGAGTTACTCTTTGTTGTTGTTCAGGCCCCTAGTTGTGTCTGACTCTTCGCCACCCCATGGACTGCAGCATGCCAGGCTTCCCTGACCCTCACCATCTCCTAGAGTTAGCCCAAGTTCATGTCCATTGCATTGGTGATGCCATCCAGCCATCTTAGGGAGTTATTCTTAGAGAGAACTTAACGTTCCCAGAAAAGAACCTGGACATTGGCTCACTACCACTTCCCTAGACAGAGCAGCTCAAGCATCTTTTTGTTGCCTTGTGCGTGCTCGGTTGCTTCGTTGGTGTCTGACTCTTTGTGACCCCATGGGCTGTAACCCACCAGGCTCCTCTGTCCATGGGATTCTCCAGGCAAGAATACTGGAGTGGGTTGCCATGCCCTCCTCCAGGGGATCTTCCCAACCCAGGGATCGAACCTGCATCTTCCTGCCTCTTTACCACTTAGTGCCACCTGGGTTGTCTTACTCCTAAATAGGAACAGATTCCAAAGGAAAATATCTAACAGGAAAGATCATTTTAAAAAAAGAAGAAGAAAGAGCAGACAGTAGGAGAAGACTTCTAGATATCAATAATTAATATTCTCAGAAATGTTAGAGAAGATATTATATCCATAAACCAAAAATAGTATGCTACTAAAAAAGCCAGAATAATGCCTCCTGAAAAATAAAAATATGATTTAAAAATTACTTAATCCATAGAAAAGTTGGCAGATAAAGTTGAGTAATCTTACAGAAAATTGGAGGAAAGATAAAGTGATGGACATGAGTGGAGACAAAATAAGAAAATTAGAGGATCCAAAAGATTCAGTATCTGGTTAATAGGACATTAGGGAATGGATAGCAAAAATGGAGAGGAGGAAATTATTAAGACATAACACAAGAAAACTTCCCAAAACTGAAGGATGCATTGAAAAGGCTAATTGAATACCTAAGAAAATGAGTGGAATTTTTTTTAATGCTTAAACTACACTATGATGTTATTTAAGACTATCAAGAGAGAGAGAATATTCTATACGAATAACATTTGACTTGCCAACAGCAACACTCAAGCTGGAAGACACAGGAAGTTGTGCCTTCAAAATTCTAAGTAAACATTATTAACTATCTAGAATTTTATATGCAACCAAATTATTAAGTGTAAAATAAGATTTTCAGACATTCAAAGTCTAAAAAAAAAAAAACCTTACCTCCTGTATACCCTCCTTTAGGAAGTTCCTAGAGAAAGTATTCCATCCAAACAGGAGAGTAAAAAAAGAAGACCCAGGATCCAGGGAAAAGAGGCAAAGGATATTCCCAGGCCTGGAGAACAGCTAGTCCAGGTTGGAACAAAAGTATAAAAGGAAGAAAAATGGAAAAAAGGAAATTCTATCATCTGATAGAAGGAGGATCATTGTATTTAGATGCTTTGGGGGGATAAGGAAAGAACTACAAATAAAAACTAAGAAAATAAAGCAAATGGGCAGGGAGGAAATTATTCCTAGGAAAAACAAACATTTGTTCAAGAATTTGTTCATAGTATGTTACTGAGTTCATCAGTGGTGAGTTAGGGGCAGAATAATGTGAACATTGAATATTGATTTAACCAAAAATTGTGATTTTGGAAAAGTGAGAGAGAGTTTAATCCCCATCCAGCACAATAGGAAATCAGTAAATAATGTCTAACGTGTTTACTCGAAAGATAGCAGATCTTTTAATTTAGAAACATGGAGGTGAGAAGCAGCAGCAACAAGCGTTAAAAGCATCTGCCTCTGGGTAGTAGGCTGGAGGCAAAGGATGAAGACAGATAAATGGAATGACATTTCTTCATGTAAAAGCCTTTCAGTACTTTTGGGTTCTTAAACTCTGTGTGTGTGTGTGTGTGTGTGTGTGTGTGTGTGTGTGTTGCTTTTTTTTAACTAAGAAAAAGCATGCTCTCTGTAGTCATATAGATTTGGATTTGAATTTTTGAGGCAACTGTGTTTCTACCTGTGTGATCTTGGGCAAATTACTTTAAACTTTTCAAAGTTCTGTTTCCTCAACTGTAATCTGAGGCAAATACTTGATTATCTCTCACATTTCAGTAGGGCTCCTTCGGACCTTAAGATAATACAGGGCAATTGCCTGATACAAAGCAAAACCCTCAATAAAAGTCTTCTGCTTCCTCTGATTACCTGGCACCCTGCACCCTCTCTGAACACCCTGACCTCTGACCCTTCATCAGTCATTCAATCCACGGTGGATTAAAATCCGGGTGTGTTTGCATGTTGCACCTCACCTGTAACGTGGAATAGAGTGATCTTTGTTTAAAAAAAGAAAATGAGCAGGTGACCCTTGACCTAAAATACAGTTCCTTTGGGGAGTGGCTCTGGTGATAAGGAAATTCCAAAAAGAGAAATACTGCTACTCTCAGGCCTTGGTGATCAAAAGCTTAGGTGAGAACCAGACATCTCCGAAGGCTCCAGGAACTCTCAAATATTTCCAGGCCTACAGCCTTAATCCCTTTTGCTGGTGTAATTGGATCTCTCGGTTTGTGATGAACACTAAGCTGGTGGTATTGTGACTGTGAGCCCAGCTACCTGGCAGCTGCAGGTGACAGGTGCACCCGTGAGGCCAGCCCGCTTCCCACATTTCAGAGCTGCAGCCTCCTGCAGCCTGAGCCCTCCCTGGTGTGCATGTCCCCCCTGTGAGCTGTTGAACAGGGTGGGCTGGTGTTTTCATGGCAGAGGTTATGTCTTCTTTTACTACAGGAATTACACTCTATGCAAAGCACAGGCCAGGCACTATGGACGATATATAGAGAGATTTGGCCTCAAAGGAGCTTACAGTCTAATTAGACAAAGAAATGAACTAAGAGGGCAATGGTGGGCTGCATGTAGAAGAAGTAAGGACTCGGCTTTGCACACTGAATTGCTACTCTTGAACATTCCACGCAAGCCTGGAGACCAAGTCAGCCCCAAGTCAGGTGGTTATTTTTAAGCAAACATTTTTGATGTTTTATTCTCAGAGTGGCAGTGCGGCACACCAGTGTGGGGGCAAGGATAGTCTCTGGAAAACTGACAGCCCTTGCTGAGCAATAGTGCTTTATAGACAAGGTGACCCTATCTATAAATCACTATGCAAACAGGGCCATTTGAGAGCAGAAGGCGTGTCGCTAAGAAGCACATCGGAACAACAGGTGTAAACCAGGACCAGCCCTGGCAAGCCAGATGGATGGTGTCCTGACTGCTGCTGTTGTTTTAATCACCAAGTTGTGTCCAACTCTTTTGCGACCCTGTAGACTATAGTCCACCAGGCTCCTCTGTCCATGGGATTTCCCAGGCAAGAATACTGGAGTGGGTTGCCATTTCCTTCTCCAGGAAATCTTCCCCACCCAGGGATGAAACTTGTGTCTTCCTGCATTGGCAGAAGGATTCTTTACCACTGAGCCACCTGCAAAGCCCATCCTGACTTATCAGTACTTGATAATTATAAAAGGGATCCAAGTAACCTAGGGACCAAGAGAGCTGATGAAGAAAATAGGTTCCCACTCAGAACAAGTAGATTCGTGCAAGTTCAGAAGGCTTCTCAGGTAAGACTCCTCAATACACTGGTTAAGAACCACTGGCTCAGATTTCCCTGGTGGTCCAGTGGTTAAGAATCTGCACTTCCACTGCAGAGGGTGCAGGTTTGATCCCTAATTGGGAACTAATATCCTGCAAGCCATGTGATGGGGCCAAAAAAAAGAGCCACTGGCATGAAGCCCCTAGTCTGTCTCTCTGCCTACACATTTCCTCCTTATAAGACTGCACACGGGGCCCGGTTTTAACTAGGGACAGGTATTGTTCACCTCTCTGATTAGGTCTCCTGAAAGAACTTTATCACTTGAATTTTGACCAAGGAGCTACTTAAAAATTAAACGCTCACACACTGCTCCACTGGCTCCTTGACACGTCTCACGTGGAAACCATTCAGGGTTGGTTTGGTTTGGTTTTTAACCACCAGATCAAAGGTCCTCCCCTTGTCAGAGAACTGCCAGCCTCTCACTGCAAACAGTTTTTTTCCAAAAAAAGGTCTCTTATTCCAAAATCATTTCACAGTGATTTCACAGAGTAAGAAATAATGTAGAAATGCTCTTCAGAATGTTTGCTCTTTTAAGCAGATCGCTGTTCAGTTAAAGAGATTGTTGTTTGACAGGAGAGGAGAACCATAGTCACCTAGCACTTTCACCTCTGTCCATCCTGTTTTCTCTTAG
This sequence comes from Cervus canadensis, assembly GCF_019320065.1. Taxonomy (NCBI): domain Eukaryota; kingdom Metazoa; phylum Chordata; class Mammalia; order Artiodactyla; family Cervidae; genus Cervus; species Cervus canadensis. The sequence continues at coordinate 55,893,863 of NC_057391.1, read as the reverse complement.
AGTAAAGGTCATCAAGCTACACATTTTGCAAGTTAAAATTATACTTATTTACCTGCCCCTCTCTCCAAGCTGTGATCTCCTGACCTCAATCAAATGCCTCATTAATATATCATTAAAATTACCTAAGGTTCAGACATATTTGTCGGGCCTCATAAATGTGGTTGAATGGAAAACAGCCCAGTTCTTATCCACCTCTTTTGCTGATTGATACAAGCTCAGCTTTCAGTTCTTATACTCAAAACAGCTTTTCCATTGTGATTTCTATTTATAGCAAAGCGTATTCCTCCAGGCCACCTGAGGCAGCTGGAAGCCAGTTCCCTCCCCCTTTTCCCCTTCCCCGTTGGTTCAGCTCCACCTGCTCTTGTGATCACCTGGTCTCTCTAGACAATGAATGCGTGAACAAGAGTCCTCTCCAATCCCACCAGCCCCTCACATGCGTGCTCTTGGATGACTCTATAGAAAATGATTCTCTCCCTCTCCCTGGACTGTGTTCCCATTTTCTTCTTCAATGTCAAGCGAAGACTATAGCTTCAGATTGTGTCACTCTCTGACAGACCTCTACAATTCACTGAGATTCTCCAGCCTCATCAAGAGAACAATCAACATGCACAGCAAGCTCAGCTTGGTGCTCTGCGATGACCTAGAGGGGTAGGATGGCAGTCCAAGAGGGAGGCGATATATGTATACATATAGCTGATTCACATCATTGTACAGCAGAAACTAGCATAACATTGTAAAATAATTATATTCCAATATAAAACTTAAAAGGAAAACAACATATGACTCAAGCTTCAGATTGGATGGGGATTAAATACTGGCATCACTTAGTTTTCTGTCCACTTGTCTCATATCACCTCTTAAAAATCAAAATGGGAAAGTTCCCAGTGTCGGCCCATACTGTGTTTGGGAGTCGGGGAGAGGGGTGGGTATAATATGTGTGGGGGATAATGAAGGCGTGCACTAAAGTCAATTCATAACCAACATAAATATGAAGAAACACAAAGGCCATTGTTAATATGCAAGTACAGCCTCCCAAGATGTTTCAGTTTGGTCTCTTCCTCCTGCTACAGAAACCAAACGATCGTGACCACAAAGTCAGACTGGCACTAGGAAACGGCTTACGAGCAGATGTGTGGAAAGAATTCGTCAGGAGATTTGGGGATATTAACATTAATGAGTTCTATGCTTCCACTGAAGGCAATATTGGATTTATGAATTACACAAGAAAAATTGGTGCTGTTGGAAGAGTAAACTACCTACAGAGAGTAAGTATATTGGAGAATGAGGGCATCTGTAGCCAGCTTTCAGTACATGGGGATTTCTTGAAAACTGTATCATGATGATGCTCTTATTAGAATTCCATGACCCATCCATATCACCAAAGGAGGTTTTGCTCATTCTCTATGACAATGACCTAAAAATGACAGGGTCCTTTAATTTTAACATATTAATTTCTATTAATGACAACCCACTATGATTTTCCATCTGTAACTTGTGTGAAGTCTTCTAATGCCATTTATACTTGTATACGTTAAAACACTTGAAGGTTACCAGTTCTGTATGTTAACTACACACTGTGAAATGTGGTATTTCTCTTTCATTGTGATGTGTGTTACCATCAAGAGGCTGGTCGGGGGGTCTTTTTATACATTTAGGTGCAGGGCCCTGTCCCCAGAGCTTTGGAAGGAGGGACAACTTGTGTTCACCTTTGTGTTCACAAGGAGGGTGGGCCCAGGCATCAGTATTTTTTTTAGCATTTTTATAAATAAAGCTTTTAATTGGAGGATAATGGCTTTATTATGTTGTGCTGGTTTCTGCCATACAACAACATGGATCAGCTATGAGTGTGTGTGTATATAGATAGATAGATCAATCTTCTGTCTTGAACCTCCCTCCCACCCACCTCATCCCACCCCTCTAGGTAGTATTTTTTTAAAGCTATTTAACGAAGATTAAGAACTGCTCCTTTGAGAGAACCAGGATGCATCCACGTTCTAGGATCTTATAAACAATTGTGTTCACCTGATAACCACACTGGGCTTCCCAGGTGGTGCCAGTGATAAAGAACCCGGCTGCCAATGCAGGAGACTCAGAGATGCAGGTTCCATCCCTGGGTTGGGAAGATCCCCTAGAGGAGGGCATGGCAGCCCACTCCAGTGTTCTTGCCTGGAGAATCCCATGGACAGAGGAGCCTGGCGGGCTACAGTCCATAGTGTCACACAGAGTTGGACAGGACTGAAGTGACTTAGCACCACGCCACAGTAACCATACCAGAAGTATGTTTCTTGTGTGTAAGCCAGCTCATGCAGCATTTTCTTTTCCCTCTCAGTCAATTTATTGCCTCATCTCCAGACAATCTCTTTGCCTTTTATTGTGTCTGAACAGTCTTCCAGATGACTACCTATTCTGCAAAATTCCAGAAACATTCAGCAAATACTGAATCTTCACTGGCTTCAGCAGTCATTACTGTTGTTATGCCTCAAGTACCTCATCCTGACTGGGCATGAAACGGCCACACCAGGGCTCCCAGGCAACTGATGCCCCCAGGGACTGACCAGCCAAGTACACAGGACAATAGTCCTTGTGCATAAGAGAGCTGGCCCAAGAGACCAAATTCCACTACCATCCCAGACTATCCCAAGGTCATGCCTTTTCCCATGGTCATGCCTCAACTTCAGAAATAAAACAAAAAGGGAAAATATAGAGCCTAGTGCCTGGCCCAAACTTATTTAATAAGGGGAAAGAGTTGTTGAAAGAATTATATTAGATAGAATATAGCCCAGTGCCTGCCATATAATAGCCTTGAATAGCTGTAAAGATTATTGTCATTCCATTCTTTGTATCCTGGCCTGATCTCCTGGGATTTCCAAGTCCAAGGCACCTCTCTAACAATAACAGCCAAGCCTACATTACACATGTCCCTCCACTGTCCTCTACACCTGTGCCACCCAGTATAGTAGCCACTAACTACACGTGGCTATTTAAATTATGTCAATTTTTAATCAATTCTTCATTTGACCTAGCCACACTTCAAATGCTTAGTAGCCACATGTGTTTAGTGACTACCACGTTGAGTAGTACAGTTATAGAACATTTCCATCACCATAGACGATTCTACTGGGCAGCTCTATTACAGACTTGAGAATCAACTGTTGAGAGGGTCAATCTTCTCTAGTTAGGGTCAGGCCAACCTGGATGAGTCCAAACCTTGGAGACCCAGGATAAATGCGGTTCAAAAACAAGAGAGGGCAGAAAGCTGAGTTGAGGCCTGGTGCAAGATATCTATGTTGTCACTTAAGTGTTAGTCACTCAGATGTGTTCGACTCTTTGCAACCCCATGGACCATAGCCCACCAGGCTCCTCTGTCCATGGGATTCTCCAGGCAAGAACACTGGAGAGGGTTGCCATTCCCTTCTCCAGGGGAGCTTCACAACCCAGGAGTTGAACCTGATTCTCCTGTGTTGCAGGCAGATTCTTTACCGTCTGAGCCACCAGGGCAGTACTGACTCAAAAACATGAGTTGCAAGGACTTCTCTCCTGGTCTAGAGGTTAAGAGTTCACCTTCCAAGGCAAGGGGTGCAGGCTCAGCTCCTGGTTGAGGAGCTAAGATCCCACATGCCTCGCAGCCGAAAAACCAAAACATAAAACAAATATTATTATAACAATAGAAACAATATAAAATATTAATTATAACAATTATTATAACAAATAATATTATAACAAATTCAATAAAGACTTTTAAAATAGTCCACATCCAAAGAGATATCTTTTAAAAAAGTGAGTTGCAGGGAAACATTCAAACCAAACCTGAGCACTTGAGAAGTTGGTGTTGGGTATTACTAGTTCTTTCCTCCTCATCCACTGATTGCCATGTTTTGTCATTTTCTACTTTAAACAAAACCATATTTTTTTAAGTAAAAAATAAAGATTACCATACGTCTGATAGGGAAAGAAGCAATAGTTACCACTCCTAATTTTTTTTACATTCTTGCAAATAAACAAGATATACATTTGTTGACTATGTATGCTTTTTGGTTTTTAATGGTTTTCTGCTACTACAAAAGCATATGATTAGTTAATTTATGTATAGATTTGAATATAAATTTGAAATGGACGTAGTAATCATAGTTAATAATTAAGTCTAAATACTATGATGTTTGTGTTTTGCTGCAAGTATAGAAAATGATATACTTATTGCTGTTACTGAGTTACATAAATTTAAATTCTTATGCCCTTGGATTATAGTAACAAGAAATACAGTAGAATTTAAATAATTTTATAGCCATGGCATGAAACAAATTATACCATTGTACCACTGAATCTTAAATGTATTTGAGGACACCCTGGAACACAAAACATTTAACAGTGGTGTATTAAGGTTAAACAAGATTTTTTTTTTTGCAGGGGGTGGGTATTAAACAAGACTTTAAAAGCCCATTAGTGATATATCCATCAAAGAACATGTATGAGAATGTTCATAACAGCTTTATATTTAATAGTCTAAAACTAGAAATAATCCAAATGTCCATTAACAGGAAAAGAGATAAATAAAGTATGGTATATTCATACAAGGAAAGTAGGAAAGTTGCATGGCATAAAAACTACACCACGGACAGAAACACCAGCAGGGAGGGAGGAATCTCACAGACGTGTTGAGTGAAAGCAGCAGATACGAAGGCATATATTTATTTCATGTATTTGATGCTTAAGACTACTTTATGGTAATAAAAATCAGAATAGTGACTTGAGAGAGAGGGGCAGGAGGAAACTTCTTAAGGTAATGAAAATGTTTAGTATCTTGATCTGGGCAGTAGTTAAATAAGTGTATGCATATGTAAAAATTCATCAAGCTGTACACTTAAGGTATCTGTACTTTATATACTTTCTGTATGCTATAACACAATAAACAACAAAAAATTTGTGAAAGAATATGTACTCAAAATGATCCATTTTAATTTTACTAGAAAGTCATAAATTTTGAGCTGATTAAATACGACGTAGAGAAAGATGAACCTGTTCGAGATGGAAATGGATACTGCATCAAGGTTCCCAAAGGTACAGTAAAATTTTGTTATATTAACCTGTCATGTCTTATCTTAACCGAGTGAACCTTAAGAACTAACATATCACTGCTAAAATGAACATGTAAAAATTTTCAGAGTGGGTGGGGGAAGAGGTTTACTTTGTACCCCTGGAAATAGAGAAATTCCAAAAGATAATAATATACTACTACATGTAATATAACTATAATTTGAAACCTTGCTTAATAACTTCTCAATTATTAAGGGGATATGTAATTATGGTTGCAAAACTATAGCTAGTTTTAGGGGGCTTTTACTTTTACGCTTAAACTACCAAACATTTGTCAAATTATGCGTATAAATCATTATTCAGTAAAATATTAGTATTAAAAGAATTACAAATGTGTGACCATAGAGAATATGTACTCTGTGTGTGTGTACATGGTGTATATATGTCTGTGTATGATGTACATGGAAATACACATACATGTGCATGTAAAATGATACTTTCTGCAGTCAACTTGTTACCAGTGGGTTGTATGCCATCTGTTTGAAAGGCAGGTTAATAATAAAATTTGCCTACTGCTAGCACATAAAATCGGAGAGGCAATGGCACCGCACTCCAGTATTCTTGCCTGGAGAATCCCATGGACAGAGGAGCCTGGTAGGCTGCAGTCCATGGGGTCGCTAAGAGTCGGACATGACTGAAGTGACTTAGCAGCAGCAGCAGCACATAAAATAGCTATGTACTTCCTTCTGTCTTAGGTGAACCTGGACTCCTGGTTTGCAAAATCACACAGTTCACACCATTTAATGGCTATGCCGGAGGAAAGAGTCAGACAGAGAAGAAAAAACTGAGAGATGTCTTTAAGAAAGGAGACCTGTATTTCAACAGTGGAGATCTCTTAATGATCGACCACGAAAATTTTATCTACTTCCACGACAGAGTTGGAGACACATTCCGGTTGGTTTCTCTGAATTATTGAACCCAAAACAAACACATGTACAATTTGGCCTACTCCTAAATTAGAGTCATGTTCCGTTTTGGTTGTGGTGTTCCGTTTCCTTCTATCTCTTTGTCATGTCAGTTCAACCTCCTGTATTCCCAGAAAGGTCTTCCCTGGTGGCTTAGCAGTAAAGAATCTGCCTGCAATGCAGGAGACACAGGTTCAATCACTGGGGTGGGGAAGATCCCCTGGAGGAGAGCATGGCAACCCACTCCAGTATTCTTGGCTGGAGAATCCCATGGACAGAGGAGCCTGGCGGGCTACAGTCCACAGGGCCTCCCAACAGTCAGACGCAACTGAAACAACTTAGCACACACACACATTCCCAGAAAATATGGAACAAAATACATTGGGTGTCACTCTGCAATGTGCAGTGAACTTGGTTGAGCAACCAGATGAGACTAGGAGAGAAAATAGCTAGTGCTTGATTTGGGGCACCTCAATGACAGTCTCTTCAATTCCTCTCATTTATCGTCAGTTATTACCAGTCACTCGGGTCATCCAGAGATGTTCACCCTGTTTTCTATCATAAGGCTTTTCTTCAGATAAAATCAAATGCAAATTAATGTGAAGATGATCTAGTTGAAGAGGAGGCGAGGGTTCTGAGCCCCACCTGGGCCTCTCCCTCTCACTTTCCATCCCCAACCAAATGGTTTCCCACAGAACCCCCACGTCAGCACAATGGACATTGAAAATCATTGTAATAGACCATGAAATTAATTCTCAGCAACAGCACTGTCCTCCAGCCTCAGGACACTTTGTTTAACCCAGCTTCCTTATTGTATAAGCTCCCTGAGGCCAGACTCTGTGTCTGCTTGTTCACCCCCGACCCCAGCACCTAACACAGTGATTACTTTTTGCATGAATGAATAAGGAAGAGATGGGAGTTGTCTAGTAGAAAGAGCATGGATATGAATGAGAACTCAGCCCCCAGGCTTCCTTTGCCTGTGAGCAGATGTATTATCAAGGCAGATAACCTTTCTCCACCTCAGTCCCTTCACCCATGAAATGAAGGTCCCAATGATCCTTAGGGTTCCTTCCATCTCTAACATCCCTTGACTCTGGATCTAAATCATTAGTTTATGCTGCCTTCATGTTACTAAAAAGATACTTTTGGGAGATCTAAAGAATTTTAAATGTAAGTCAAAATTTAACTAAAATTCAACATTTTATTCTCCCTACAAATAAAGTATGATATTTTCTTTCTTACTAAAAGCATTTTCATAGACATAAGACCCTGAAATACAAGTATGAAATTCTATTTAATAGAAATTTGCTAACTGAATTAAATAACAAAGTTAGTGAATGAGGAGAGGGAGAGACCTAAACACAGCAAAAAGTCACTGAGATTTGTTTTTTTATTCCTAGTGCCTTTCTTAGGCCAAACCTGTATTTTAACATTAGAACATCATTCAGTGAACCACATTTCACATTGGGAGGTTAAAATTCCACATTTTATTATTTAGGTCTAGGCCTTTGTCTTTCATGCCTCAAGCAGGATGCCTCTCCCATGAGTTAAGTTGGAGAGTTTGAGGACCAAGGGGAGGAAGACAAATGCAGCCACCCCACAGAGACCTGGAGAAAACACCTGTCACAGACCACCTGGACCACAGACCACCAGTGACCTCTGCTAACCTTGCCTTTTCTTCCAGGTGGAAAGGGGAAAATGTGGCCACCACTGAAGTCGCTGACACAGTAGGACTGGTTGATTTCGTCGAAGAAGTGAATGTTTATGGTGTGTCTGTGCCAGGTATGCACAATACATTATAAATCAAAGCCAAAACTCCTGCACTAACTGAACATAATTTTAACCCCAGGGAAAGTTTGTCATTACTTTTTCCTGCCAGCTGGAAAAGCAAGCAACTCTTTGCCAGCTCCTGGGAGTAAGGGGCTCATGCCTGGTTTGTGTGCATTCTAAACCAGCCACGTGAGTCCCTCTGAACCTGGCCTTCCTCTGTGGTTCAGCCCCCAAGCTGTTCTGAGGCTCTCCAGCAAGACAGATCTCCCAGAGATGAAGGGTCCATGCAGCATTTGGCATGCCTTGAGAAAAGATGTGTCACACTTGAGAGTTTAGAAATGGTGTCTTGGCCTCTGAACTGGAAGGCACAAATAACAGGCAAGTGCAGTTGCTACAGGAAAAGAGCCAAGAAGGGGCTGAGTTTTTCCAGACTCTTAGAGCAAGTTCCTGATCCGTGCTTGCCCCACTGAGTTTGATAAGCGTCACACAAAGTGTTGTCACCAAGCTTCTGTCTGCTGATCACCCTCTGCTGAGAGAGAGGGGAGTGTGGGGTCTGATTTGGGTCCTGACTCCAACACCTGCTGGCTGTTTGACTTCAGGCAAGCCACTAAATTAGGGATAATACCAACCCTGCAGTTAAGATTGCCAAGAGAACAAATTCATTTTAATTACATAAATACTAAATATATGTTTATCAGATATGTACATGAGGGTTGTCATGAAATCATTATAATTATAGATGTCAAGAGGATTAAACCCTCCAAATCACTAAGGTACTAGGGGTAATGGTGTTTCCTAGAATTCAGTACTTGGGATTCTCATCTATATTCAGAATGGAAATCCCAAAGTCCCTTTTTCTTGAATTATGATGGTTTCACATGACATCGTGCTGTCCTTTTGTTTATTAAAGACTATTTGAGGCTTCCTCTTGCCTGTTCCTCTCCAACTCTGTGACAGTGATATGATAGGAACTGTAGCCACATCTTGGGTTAGAGTCTGACTCAAGTCCAACTTCTCATGTTGAACTTCAGGCTGGGCCCATATCCTGGTTGTCAGCTATCACACCATGTTCTCACAGACCCCACCCAAAATGTTGCATGCACTTCTAAATGCTGGATTTTTTTTAAAGTAACAATATAAAAGAATGAGTATGACAAGGTAAGAGAATATGGGAAATAGAATGAAAGGCCTAATCCATGTTCTTCAAAGTGGTGTCACCTATAAATTGGCACTTGCCATCTGCCTCTACAAGGATCACATTATGAGCTTCTATAGCTGGAGTTCAGGATAGAGATCAGGAATTAGGCAATCTGTGCTTTGGGAAAAGCTGGTGGAGCCAGTCTTCAGATAGATATTTTCAGATGATTTTATGAACCCAATTCATGCATCTCCTTTATCATAGAAAAGCACTAAAATTCTTCATGGTGACATCTGCTCCTCATGACTAGCAGTAACCTGTCAAAAAAAATATGTGCTTGATTGCATGTACTCCCCATTCACTAAAATCTCGTATATACTGATCTTCCCTGCTACCTCTTTGGAGCAGTTTCTCAGAGCCATTTGAAATGCTATCTTCCAGGCTATAGTCCTCATTTTGCCCTCCAATAAAACTTAACTCACAACCAATCCACCTGCAATGCAGGAGATCTGGGTTCAATCCCTGGGTTCAATTCTTGGAGAAGGAAATGGCAACCCACTCCAGTATTCTTGCTTGAAGAATTCCATGGACAGAGGAGCCTGGAAGGCTACAGTCCATGGGGTTTCAAGAGTCAGACATGACTGAGCAACTAAACCACCACTTACATTGTGCGTATTTTTTTTTTGGCTGACAGTGGGGTCCCTGGACCATCAACAGCATCATTGCCTAGAAGCTTGTTAAAAATGTGCTATTTCTCATTAAAAATGCCCACCCCAGACCTACTGAATCAGAATCTCTGGGCTAGGCCCCAGGAAGCTGTGTTTTAACAAGCCCTCCAGTGATTCTTAAAAACAATCAAGTCTGGTTTGAGGTGATGAATATTTTCTAGAAGTAGATACTGGTAAGAATTGCATGACATTGTAAATGCCACTGAACTGTATACTTTAAAATGGTTAAAATAATTATTCATTTTTTTACCACAATTTTTAAAAAACACTAAAGTCTGAGAAGCATGGAGGCCTAGTGGTTCTGAAAATCTAGCCAGTCTTCAGAATCATCTGGGAAACTTTTTAAGCCAGGATCTAACGAATCAGAACCTCTGGGATTTGGGACTCAATCTTTTGTGTCTTTTTAAAAATTTTTTTCCCAAGTGGGTCTAACAACCAGTAATGTTTCAGAGCCACTGATATAGAACAAAGAAGGGGAGACTAATAGGGTTTCAAATGATTGGGAGACATCAGATAGAACAAGGAGCAGGTGTGTTCATATTGCTCTGGAGAACAGAACGAAAATGGATGGATTGAAATGACCAGGGAGCAAATTTTAGCCTGAGAACTCTCCTGTAACCTGAGGGACCAGCAACAAAATGCACTGATTCCTGAGACAGACAATGTCCCACCAATGTGTAAAGAGGCTGGTTGTCCAGGAATCCTCTGAGAATTCTCACAGCAGTGAAAGATCAGGTACAAATCCTAACATCTCTCCTGTTTTCAGATTCTGTGAGTCTCAGTTCTGTTCAGTCGCTCAGTCATGTCCAACTCTTTGCGACCCGATGAACCGCAGCACGCCAGGCCTCCCTGTCCATCACCAACTCCCACAGTTTACTCAAACTCATGTCCATCGAGTCGGCGATGCCATCCAACCATCTCATCCTCTGTCATCCCCTTCTCCTCCTGCCCTAAATCTTTCCCAGCATCAGGGTCTTTTCAAATGAGTCAGCTCTGTGCATCAGGTGGCCAAAGTATTGGAGTTTCAGCTTTAACATCACTCCTTCCAATGAACACCCAGGACTGATCTCTGTTAGGATGGACTGGTTGTATCTCCTTGCAGTCCAAGGGACTCTCAGGAGTCTTCTCCAACACCACAGTTCAAAAGCATCAGTTCTTCGGCGCTCAGCCCACTTTATAGTCCAACTCTCACATCCATACATGACCTCTGGAAAAACTATAGCCTTGACTAGACAGACCTTTGTTGGCAAAGTAATGTCTCTGCTTTTTAACATGCTGTCTAGGTTGGTCATAACTTTCCTTCCAAGGAGTAAGTGTCTTTTAATTTCATGGCTGTAATCACCATCTGCAGTGATTTTGGAGCCCAGAAAAATAAAATCAGCCACTGTTTCCACTGTCTCCCCATCTATTTCCCATGAAGTGATGGGACCAGATGACATGATCTTAGTTTTCTGAATGTTGAGTTTTAAGCCAACTTTTTCACTCCCCTCTTTCACTTTCATCAAGAGGCTCTTTATTTCTTCTTCACTTTCTGCCATAAGGGTGGTGTCATCTGCGTATCTGAGGTTATTGATATTTCTCCCAGCAATCTTGATTCCAGCTTGTGCTTCATCCCAGCAGCCTTGAAATGTGGCAGGTCCATATAGAGAAAGACATAAGAATCACCGCTGGGGTGATTCTCAGTTCCAAAGGACTGAACAAGGCTTTCACAGATCTCAGCTTTGAACCAGGAGAGAACTTCCAAGTTTGGGTCTAAAATAGAGATGACACCAGAACTGCCAAACTCCTCTCTAGAACTTTATATTATCAACAGAACTTTCTGCAATGTTCTGAAAATGTTCTATATCTGCACTCTCAGTATGGCAGCCAATTGCTACCATATGGCTGTTGAGCACTTGAAATGTGGCTGGTGAAACTGAGGAACTGAATTTTTTCATTTTATTTAATTAATTTTAATAGCTACATGTGACCCGTGGCTACCATGTTGGATAGTACAGCTCTAAAGAACCCCTGGCTAGAATTGCTGCAGACAGGAGCCTTCCCCCTGGAGTTGAACTAGCCCCAACCAACCTCTGGGAATCAGGACAGAGACCTGAGATCCATCAGCCCCATTCGCCTCTCAGAAGCAAAGTGCCAGCTGACACTGAAGATTTCTGTTCCATCAGCCTCTGCCTTCATTCTAAAAGGAGCTCACTGGAGACATTCAAGATTCCTGAGACTAGTGCCTTTGACACAGCTACCAGGGGCCCCTAAAGAAAGAGGGTCCGTTGGCCTGCCTTCCTCCTTCAGATTGTTATGCCCGATGTCCGAATCCCCGAGCGGGAAGAGAGAAGGCTTCCAAGACAATGCAACTCGCAAAAAGGGAAGTTTATTACTGTCTCGAGCCAGGGCTTTCTGCCACAAACATCACAGTGGTGCAGGGTCAGAAAGCGCCGAGCTCAAGCTAGGTACACAAATTTATAAGATATGCAAAAGCGGTTAGTAGCTGGCTTAAGCGGATTGGTTACATGTTTGCAAAGTAATTCTATCGGTACAGACTTTCGCGGGCTTTTCAGCTCTCCCTTTGTTCTTACTGGGCGCATATTGATTGGCTGGCTCCAGGTTACCTGATGGGGGTAGGGAATCTTACCATTTCGGGGGAAGCTAAAACTTAGGTCCAGGCCGCCCGTCATGGTATTAACTCTGGCAGCCTCACACAGATAAGAGGCAAAGCAAATGTGGATGCATTTCCTTTCTTGTAATCTTTCCTCTTGTTTTCTTTAGAGTCGTAGGTAAACATGCAATCACCATGGGAGAGATTTCGAAAGCTGGGGCCCAAGTGACGAAGGGTGTCTTAATCTCTTCTCTGGTTACAGTTAAGTAGTTCAGAAAAGTGGACCCAGACTCCCTCTGGGTCTCCTGGATCAGGTAGAAGATGTATTTATAAGTAATTACCACTGTCCTCACAAGAAAACAATGGTAATTGTTCTGAATGCCTCTCCACTTAACGGCCCAACCTTACAGGATCTGTTTTCTCTGCGGAGTGTTCAACCTCTCAGGACTAGATGGCAGCAAGGTAGGGTAGCGGTGACACTGCTCACCCTCGATCTGCCTTCACCTTCCCATCCGTCAGCCTCTCTGAAATGCAGAGGCAAAGCTGTTAGGAACCACAATTAAATAACTAAGTCTCAGAGGTGACATTTGTACCTGGAAGCACAATAAATCTGACCTGCTAACTAAAGAACAACCTGAGCCCAGTTATCCCTGACAGGGGAACAAGAGTTTTTCATCAGAGTTCAAAAAGTTTCCTTTAGCCACTAGTTCAACCTATTGTCCATACGGTAGTTTACATCTAGGCCACCAAGAAGGATGATAGCAATAAACATAGGATCTGGAGGCAGTCTAACCCAGTTCCATTTCTGGCCCTGTCTAGTATTTGCTGCAGAAACTTGAACAAGTCTTTTTTGTTTTCAATTTATTTATTTTTTTACTTGAAGGATAACTGCTTTACAGAATTTTGCTGTTTTCTGTCAAACCTCAACATGAATCAACCATAGGTATATACATACATCCCCTCCCTTCTGAACCTCCCTCCCGCCTCCCTCCCCACCCCACCCCTCGAGGCTGATACAGAGCCCCTGGTTGAGTTTCCTGAGCCACACGGCAAGTTCCCGTTGGCTGCCTATTTTACATATGGTAATGTAAGTTTCCATGGCACTCTCTCCGTACATCTCACCCTTTCGTCCCCTCTCCCCATGTCCATAAGTCTATTCTGTACGTCTGGTTCTCCACTTCTGCCCTGTAAATAAATTCTTCAGTATTTTTTTTCTAGATTCCATATATATGTGTTAGGATATGATATTTATCTTTCTCTTTCCTTTTTTTTTTTTTTATCTTTCTCTTTCTGTCTTACGTCACTCTGTATAACAGGCTCTAGGTTCATCCACTGAACAAGTCTTTTAATGTCACTAAGCCTCAGTTTCTTCACCTGTAAAATGGAGATAACATTTGTACCCCTTCATAAGGTTGTCATGAGGTTAAATGAGATAGTACATAAAACACATTTCGTGGACTTCCCTGGTGGTGCAGTGGGTAAGAATCTGCCTGCCAAAGCAGGGGACATGGATTCAACCCCTGGTCCGGGAAGATTCCACAGGCTGTGGAGTAGCTGAGCCCATGGGCTACAACAACTGAGCCCTCGCACCATAACTGCTGAAGCCCGCATGCCTAAAGCCTGCGCTCCACAGCAAGAGAAGCCATTGCAATGAGAAGCCCATGCACCGCAACTAGAGAAAGCCCACGTGCAGCAAGGAAAACCCAACACAGCCAAAAATAATAAGTATAGCAGTGTGTACATGTCAAAAAATAAATAGATACGAAAACACACTTCGTAAAGGGCCTGGCATATACTAAAGATTCAATCAATGTATAGCTTGTTTTGTTATCATTAATTTACTTCAGAATTTAACTTCAAAATATATTTTGATATACAAATTCCAGCTATCCAAAAGAAACCCATGCCATAATGTTGTCTCAGTTCACTATCTTCTGACCTAGCAAAGCATCATAAAATAAACTAGCTACAACACACCTAATTTTTATTCACTTTAACTCTAGGTCATGAGGGTCGAATTGGCATGGCCTCAATCAAGATAAAGGCAGACCATGAATTTGATGGACGGAAACTATTTAAGCACGTGGTCGATTACCTGCCTAGTTATGCAAGGCCGCGGTTTCTAAGAATACAGGTGAGACCCCGTTGTTATCAAGTTCAGTTATCCTTTCTCTTAGAGACCCCTGCCTCTTAGCAAACAACTCTTCTTTACCATGGCAACCTTGCCAGCCAAATTTTCACTACCCTTTTCAGGAAGCTCAGTGAGGAAGCAGAAATACCAGAAGATAAAACTAGCTGAAACCAAATCCTAATCCCTTTCTCCTTAAAACAACAGACAGCTTATTCAGCAAGAACATTAGCAAATAACTCACAATGTCTGTTTGATGCGGTATAACAGACACATAAAATAGAAATGCTCTGACCTTCTTATTGTTTCCAGTTTTAAAGAATTGTTAAAAAAAAAAAAAACGCACTGAAGTCCTGCACCTGTCTACAGCCTGAAATTTAATTGGGCATCATTAGCCAGTCGGAACTCCAAAGCTAAGCTATCACTGATAGAGGGGCTGTTTTCTTTCTCAAACATTAACCCCTTAGTTTAACTCACTTTTGGACCTTGAGCGCTGTGATTCTGCAGCTGAGGATTTAAGACAAGCAGTGTTAGATTACCAGATATTGCTAAGGTTATACAATTATCTCTGTTGATATTCATGAAGCCCTGACATTTGCTTTACAATGAGACGTTGAGAGACATCAGAGTTGAAATATCCTCAAATCAACACCTATTTATTGAAGCAGAAACAAGAAACAGTGTGAAAAAGCAGATTTGTCTGTGTGTAGATGATTGCTTTCCCCACTTCACCATTAATCAGAATTTTCCAGCAATACCTGAAGCTTGCCAAGCAAGAGATGCTTCTGCTTCATATTCCACTGTCACAGCCCCTTCCTCCCCACAAATGATCTTTAAGCTTTAAGGGAAGGAAAAATACGTCCACAGAGGGCCCCCTAGTGGAGGTTCTGAAGACAGGCTACACTGGTATCACACAGAACCTGCCTCACAGCTCTCAAATGATTGATGTTTTTCAGGACACCATTGAGATCACTGGAACTTTTAAACACCGAAAAGTGACCCTCGTGGAAGAAGGCTTTAACCCTGCAGTTATCAAAGATGCCTTGTATTTCTTGGATGACAAAGCAGAAATGTATGTGCCTATGACTGAGGACATTTATAATGCAATTAGTGATAAAATTCTGAAACTCTGACTATTACCAGCAGGATAACTCAATGTATTTCCAAAAAGAAACTGAATGGATCTAGTACAGCCAACTGTTGATATAATCCAACTTTAATTTGACTGAAGATTGTATGGTGCATTTTTTTTTTTTTATGTATAGCAGTAAGGGAAGACTTTTTAAAATTACACCTGAACCTTTGTAAGTGAAATGTTTTAGATATAATTATTTTTCAATTTGCACCTACTGTTTGTATTACAAACTAAGCTTGTTAGAGGGAGGATGTTATTTTTTTTAATATACAATAAAATAGATGAACACCAAGATATGAAATGGCACTTTTTCCTGACTTGATACTAAATGCAGACCCTTCAACAAGTGATGCTGGGAAGACTGGTCAACTGCATGTGAAAGAATGAAATTAGAACACCTTCTAACACCATACACAAAAGTAAACTCAAAATGGATTAAAAACCTAATTGTAAGATCAGAAACTATAAAACTCTTAGAGGAAAACACAGGCAGAACACTCTCTGACATAAATCACAGCAAGATCCTCTATGACCCACCTCATAGAGTAATGGAAATAAAAACAAAAATTAAACAAATGGGATCTAATTAACCTTAAAAGCTTTTGCACTGCAAAGGAAACTATAAACAAAGTGAAAATACAACCCTCAAAATGAGAGAAAATAATAGCAAATGAAACAACTGACAAAGGATTAATTTCCAAAATATACAAGCAGCTCATGCAGCGCAATACTGGGAAAACAAACAATCCAATCAAAAAGTGGGCAGAAGACCGAAACAGGCATTTCTCCAAAGGAGCCATACAGATGGCTTATCAATGCATGAAAAGATGCTTAATATCACTCATTACTAGAGAAATGCAAATCAAAACTACAATGAGGTATCATCTCACACTGGTCAGAATGGCTGTCATCAAAAAGTCTACAAACAACAAATGCTGGAGAGAATGTGGAGAAAAGGGAATCTTCTTGCACTGATAAACTGATATAAATTGATACAGCCACTATGGAGAACAATATGGAGATTCCTTTAAAAAAAGGAATAAAACTACCACACGGCCCAGCAATCCCACTACTGGGCATACACCCTGAGGAAACCATAATTGAAAAAGACACATGTACCCCAGTGTTCATTGCAGCACTATTTACAACAGCTAGGACATGGAAGCAACCTGGATGTCCATCAATAGATGGATGGATAAGGAAGTTGTGGTACATATACAAAATGGAATATTACTCAGCTATAAAGAATACATTTGAGTCAATTTTAATGAGATATATGAACCCAGAGCCTATTATGCAGAGTGAAGTAAGTCAGAATGAGAAAGACAAATATCGTATATTAACACATATATATGGAATCAAGAAAGATGGTATACTGATGATCCTACTTGAAGGGCAGTAAAGGAGATAAGGACATAAAGAACAGACATCTGGATATAATGTGGGAAGGAGAGGATGGGATGATTTGAGAAAATAGCATTGAAATACATACATTGCCAGAAATAAAAGAGATAGTCCGTGGCAGTTTGCTATATGACGCAGGGAAGCCAAAATTGGTGCTCTGTGACAACCTAGAGGGGTGGGATGGGGTAGGAGATGGGAGGGGGTTCAGGAGAGAGGGAACATATGTATACCTATGGCTGTTTCATGTTGATGTATGGCAGAAACCATCACAATATTGTAAAGTCATTATCCTCTAATAAAAAAAAATCTTAAAAGAAAGAATACAAGACTGAAAAATAAATGCAAACCCTGAAACTGACAGCCTAATTGGTCATTTTTCACAGGTATCCTACTTATAATGCTAATGGTATTTTAAGTAAAGGAGGATAAGGAGGTGGGAGGTGAGGGGGCAGGTCCCCAGTGAACAACCCAATGGAAGTCCAGATCTACTGGAAGGTCAACCCTATTCTCCAAGAGCATCCTGGCCACTGTCTACAGAATTATTCACCAAGTGATAAAGCCACCTTTAGTCTCAGAAGAGGCTTAAATCTAGAGTATCAGAGTTCTATACCTAAAAAGGTGTTCAGCAAACTTTTCAGCTATAGCAAGGGTTGCAAACTCAAGTGTCTTCAGGATTTGTTTTGGTAATGTGAATGAGGAGAGAGGTCACAAATGAACATGGAAAACTTGGGGACAGCCACGGAACAGCTTCAGTCAGCTGATTATTGTCATGGGGCTATACAGCCCAGGTACTTGGGGATGGCCTAAGGAAAACTCCGTATGCCACTGCATCTATGTGAATTTTGCCAATAATGTAGAATGATGGTGGCTTGTGGGAATTTTTGCAAAATACTAGGTACCTCTGCCTTTGCTTTATTGATCTCCTTGTGAAAATTTTAACCCAGGTGATGGGAGATCGCCAAGCTTTTGACAATATAACATTGTGCAATTGTGTTATTTGGAATCTTGTTAAAGTGACTCATGTTGTAAGTAGTGATTATGTTAAAGCAGTCCTGTCATTCTGCCTCACATGGGACCTTTTTTCAGGTGAGAGGTCAGCACTTACACCACGGCCATTAGAGTTCCAGGAACCAAAACCTGCTGGGGCCTGACCACCTTTGACCCACATCTTAAGACTTCCCAAGAAACTCAGATGACCTCCTCAGTCTCCCACTTCCCCAAACCTCTGAGATTCAAGTCAGGAACCACAGCTCTGTTGGGATGAACAGAGGCACCACCACAATACCCTCAATACCTGGGTTTGCATTTGTGTAAACAAAATTAAGCAACCCATCCTGTGACAAGTAATCAATTTTAAAGACTGATTTTTCTCTTTTAAAAGGGTCAAAAATTGTGTACGTAGAATTGTCCGTATAAATCACCTTCTTGATTTGAAAGCACAAATGGATATTTTTTTAATACACTGATACCCATGTAAATGCTTCCCTGGTGGCTCAGTGGGAAAAGAATCTGCCTGCCAATGCAGGAGACCCGGGTTCAATCTCTGGGTCAGGAAGATCCCCTGGAGGAGGAAATGGCAACCAAGTTCAGTTTTCTTGCCTGGAAAATCCCATGGACAGAGGCACCTGGTAGGCTAGTCCATGGGGTTGCAGAGTCGGATTGAGGGACTAAATAGTAACAACCACCACCACCCATGTAAATCATTCAACAGGTCTCTGATTTCAAGTGCACTGGTTGGAGACATATAATGAGTGCATAGATAGGCTGCTACAGGCACCAAAATAATTTGGGGGTAAAACTAGTGAATGTCAGCATCTGAAATGGAAACTAAGAAGAATCAGTATAAAAACACAGTGACCCTCCCTAAGCGATGATCTGTTACACGTGTTACTCATTTGTACACCAGCTCCACAAGCATTTAGTGGGTCCCTGCTAAGGACCAACAGATAAGCTCGGCACAGTGTGATAGAGTTTTCCAAGCTGCTGTTTAAGAAGTCAGGTCAGACCTTCAAGGAAAGCTGACTGGGAAGACCCCTAGAAGGAAGGCCAGAGTCTTCTCCAAGTGTTTTAACTTTTTGAAAATAATTATTTTGTCATTACAGTTGGTGGGTCTGCATGAAGACTGTAAAGAGACAGCTAAGAGGAAAGATGTCAGTCAGGATCACTGCAGCCCCGTGCAGGGGGAAGTTGGATGCCTGGCCGACACAGGTTTTCTAGTCAGCATGGGTACCTTCTCCCCAGAGTGCACAGAGTACCATGTTGTCATGTGGATATACAGCTGATGGTGCATTCAACTATGATGGTCAATTTCCTTTTGCACAGATGTCATACATCTATGAAGCTGTAAGCTCCATGAGAGTAGAGAGTTCATCTATTTTGTTCATCATTATATATCTAGTGCCTTATACATGGAAGGCAATAATTATTTGTTTTTTTTAATCAGGCAACCCTGATAAATATCTGGTTCCACATGCAAGCTTTTATATAAATATATATATATATATATATATACATATATATATATATAGGGAGTGGGGAGGTGTGTTGGAGGCAGAGAGGATGAGCTAAATAGATGATCTGAGTCTTCTAGTTCAGGTACAGCAGTGAGTCTCAAACTTGAACACTGAGAATCACCTTCACCAAAAAGTTTTGGTAGGACACAGACTGGGACTTCCCTGGTGGTCCAGTGATTAATAATCCGCCTTGCAATGCAGGGAACACCACTTTGATCCCTGGTCCAGAAAGATCCCACATGCTGTGGGACAACTAAGCCTGTGTGCCAGAACTATTGAGCCTGTGCTCTGGAGCCCGCAAGCCGCAACTACTTTTAGCCCACATGCAGCAACTACTGAAGTCCGCACGCCTAGAACCCGTGCTCTGCAACAAGAGAAGCCACTGCAATGAGGAGCCAATGCACCGCAACTAGAGTATCCCCACTCGCCACAACTAGAGAAAGCCTGCGTAGCAAGGAAGACCCATCCCTGCCAATAATAGATATATAAATATATATTTTTAAAAAGAAACAGACTGCTGGGACCCATTCTCCAGAGTTGAAACTGGAACTGGAATTTGCAGTTCTAACAAATTCCCAAGTGATGCTGATGCTGCTTTTTGATCAGGGGCTGCATTTTGAGAACCACTGACACAGAAAAAAAAGCCTCCTGAATTACACATCATGTGTGCTTAGTGTAATTCAGTTCTTCAGGTGTGGATTATCTTTCATTAACTGAAGCTCAGATCTTATATTTGGAGTGACTCAAAGTACAGGTGTCAGGGAAGGTCCAGCATAAAGCAGCACTCATCATCTTTAGCCTTCAATTGTTCTTGAAAATTCATGTTGACAGTGTCTATTTACTAGATACACGTATTATTTGCTACAGCAAAACCGAAAGCAATCCTAGAGCGTGTCTAGTCAAACCTCTTTGTTTAATTAAAAAAAAACAACAACAACAAAAGCCTGGGGAGGTGATATATAGGCAGCTCATTAGCATCATTAAGCTCCCACCCAGCACCTGCAGAAGAGACCAGCTCTTTATAGACCAGAACGTATTCCCAGATCAGCAGCATCAGTATCAGCTGAGAACTTGTCAGACATGCAAATTATCAGGCCCCTCAGACCTACTGAATCAGAACCACTGGGGAGAGGCCCAGCCATCTACATTTTAACAAGCCCTGCTGGTGACTCTGCAGCAGGCTCAACCACTGGCTTGGAGCAGGGCTTCTCAAGCTTCAAGTTGCACAAGAAGTACATGGGGATGCCAGTGCTTCTGGTGCACATGCCCCTCTTGGAACAGCAAGCGACTCTAGAACACTGCTGCTTTTTAGAATCACTGGAGAACTGTTAAAAAATCCAAAGCCTTGGGCCCATCTGATACCAATTAGATCAAGATTTCTGGGAATGAGCACCAGGTATCAGTACTTTTTTTTTTTTTTAAAGACTCCCAGGTGGAGAAGGAAATGGCAACCCACTCCAGTATTCTTGCCCAGAGAATCCCATGGACAGAGGAGCCTGGTGGGCTACAGTCCGTGAGATTGTGAAGAGTCAGGCACAATTGAACAACAAACACACACACACACACACACATGCGCATGCACGATTGAGCAACACACACATACACACACTGTTCCCAGAGATTCCAGCTTGGCCTGAGGACGAGCCGTCCTGTGCAAAACAGAACCAGGCACCCCTCACCCCCATCCAGAGGATCCTTAAGCAGCCAAGGTCAACCTAAGCGTTTCACTTTGCTTTCAAGCTTACAATAGCCTCTGGATCCTGGAGCAAACCATTTCACCAGTTCAACCTCAGCATCAAATCAGGTACAATGGACTTGATGCAGTGTTTTTCTCATATCAAGTTCAAACCTCTGGAAATAGACTTTGGTTGCTAAAAGATAATCACAATTACACCATTGTCATTAATTTGAGAAAAGATGAAATTATTTATATGTATTTAGTCTTAATAAAAAGATAAAAGAGGGTAAAGAATCCATTATGTATTTGAAAAATAAAATACTTTTTCTAGTAATGTGCTCTATGTGGTTTTTATACACTCAGTTGTTCAATAAAATGAGCTGAGAAAAATCAAAAAAAAAAAAAAGACTCCCAGGTGATTCCAGTATGGGCAAAGTTCAGGGACCACCAATTGAGAACAAGGGTAATACGCAAGTATAAACTCTTGACAAAGATTCTTACCCTGACCAAAACTCTACCTAGGCTCCTCCAAGTCCTCTTCTCAACTGGGCCACAACCTTGGCTTATAAAGACTTGAACAAAATAGCAGCAGAGTTTCTAAGAATTCAAGGCCACACCCCTCGGATGATCCTACACCCCGTTAAAGTGCCTGCCTGAGAAACCCAAGGCTGCCGAAGTATTTACCACTTATTCCAGCCAACACTTGAAGATAGGGTCCCTATCTCCCAACCTCTGTGGAAGGGTAGGGGCCTCACTTCGATAAGCACCAGTTAGCAAACCCAGGTGGGCTTTCCATGGACCAAACCCCTCTCCTGTTTTTGGTAATTTTTCACTTCCCTAACCCTACTGAGCCCCTGCAGGCGTCCTCCCTCTAAAGTGTCCAGTGACCTCTGTACAAGTATAGTTAAGCCTAGTTCACACTGAACTCATTTTTCTATAACAAATAGTTATTACTGATTGAAAATCTGTTCTTACCAGGACTTCCCTGGTGGTCCAGTGGTTAAAAATCCGCCTTCCAAAGCAGAGGATCCAGGTTCCATCCCTGGTCAGGGAACTAGATCCCACCCACATGCCACAGGGCAATTAAGTCTGCGCATGGCAACTAGAGAGAAGCTCTTGCACACAACAAAGACCCAGCAGCCAAAATAAAAGCAAAAAATGTATCCTTACCATTTTAATTAGCAGCCACTTTATCTTTAACAGTGTTAATATAACCAATTTCAGAACTACTCCCTACAAAAGTACCATCTGAAATGGAAAGAACTCACCATGGGTAAGCTGCTTGGGAACAAAACTTTTATTTGACTACAGGGTCCAGAAAAAAAAAAAACGAAAATGCACAAGTTCCAAACCTAGAGAGGGAACATTTTTCTGTAATGAAGAATTAGAGAGGTCTGATGGATAGTCAGATTCTGATCAAGGACAACCTTGAACAGTATGGTCTGGTGGGAATAGCATGAAGATAAGGAGGCCTGGGCTTGCCCATTTATAAGTTGTGTGACCTAGCATCTCTATTTCCTCATTTATAAACTGTAAGTCACAGTGTCTGGCTCAAACTGTCTGCATTTTTCCTACCAAGGGCTTCTCCAAACTTGTTCTTACATTAAAGTCAGATCTTTAGCATACTAAAAATCTGTAAGTACATTCATTTAGGCTCCAGCACATGCCCTGGTTAATAAATCAATATTTTAGTGGTCAGAAAAAGAAACCATAAACAAAAAAATGACAACATACAAACTAGGAGAAAATATTTGCAAATAATGCGACTGACAAGAGCTCAATTTCCAAAATATACAGACAGCTGATACAACTCAATAACGAAAAACAAACAACCCAACCTATATAGACATTTCTCCAAAGAAGACATACAGCCAGCCAACAGGTACATGAAAAGATGCTCAACATCACTAATTATTAGAGAAATGCAAATCAAAACTACAGTAAGCTACCACCCACACTGGTCAAAATGGCATCATTAAAAAGTCCACAAACAATAACTGCTGGAGAGGGTATGGAGAAAAAGGAACACTCCTACATGTTGATGGTAATGTAAATTGGTGCATAAAAAGCAGTATGGAGGTTCCTCAAAAAACTAGAGTTGCCATATGACCCAGCAATCCCACTCCCAGGCATATCTTTGGATAAAACTATAATTCAAAAAGATACATACAACTCAATGTTCACAGCAGCACTATTTACAATAGCCAAGAAATAGAAACAATCTAAATGTCCACCAAAAGATGAATGGATAAAGATACAGTGTGTGTGTGTATATATATACACAACAGAATACTACTCAGCCACAAAAAAGAATGAAATACTGTCATTTGCAGCAACATGGATGCAACTAGACATTATCATACTAAATGAAGTAAATCAGAAATAGAAAGACAAATACCATATGATATCACTTATATGTGGAATCTAAAGTATGGCACAAATGAATTTATCTACACAACAAAAACAGATTCACAGACATAGAGAACAGACTTGTGGTTGTCAAGATGGGAGTAGGGGTGGGGGGATGGATTAAGAATCTGGAATTAGCAGATACAAACTATTATATCCAGAATGGATAAATAAAAAAATCCTTCCCTGTCCTACTACATAGCACAGGGAACTATATTCAAAACCCTGTAATAAACCATAATGGAGAAAGAAAAACAAGTATTTCAGTGGTCAATTGAGTGACACAGAATAATTTTTTTCAGAGACAAGCACAATTTATTTCCACATTATGTTTCATGAGACTTCAAAGTCTCAGTGTCAGAAGCTAAACCACAGAAGCTGCCCATCAATGCCCCACCCTAGACCCTTTCTCTCTGACCAGCCTGCTGGAGTCTTCTGGACCATGCTGGCTTAAATTCTCTATTTGAATCCTATCATAGGTCATGAACCTCTATGAGGTTCATGAGAAATCACTGGCTTTTTCCCAAGAAAAATGCACATACATATAAGCACATAAATTCAGAATCAAGTTTAAGAGGTTAGACTCCTTGAAACACATTTATGGACCCAGGCGGAACCCCCTGGTCTAAACCATTGCCTGCAGAGGGCAGCAGGGCAGCTGTAGCCCACACTGAGAGCTGCATTCAGGAAAGTTGGGGACACTGTAGAATTTGATTAGTTTTTTGAAGGCACTCTTCTTCAGCAGCATCATCTCTTCCGGGAACCTAGAAAAGATTCTGACCCGGGAGGAGCCGCCATTCTTCACAGAGCCTTCTGTGGTCAGTTGCTTTTGAGCACTCACAGGCACGCTATTGCAACTGAGGGAACGTACTGCCTTCTTCTTGTTCTGCACAGACAAATAACTGAACAGAAAGGACAGCTTGTGCTCGGTGACGTCTGGAGCCTCTTCAGAGAAGCAGTCATCCGGTGGGTGCTGCAGAGTTTCAAGATGGCGGCTCACAGGACTGGCTCCCACACGCGGAGGCTGCTTGACGATCTTGCTGAAATGGGCTGGGTCATCGCCTGCCCCGTTGACAGGGGGAAAGGACATCTCCTTGGCCAAGGCTTTGGGGCCCCTGGTTTGGAGGATGAGGTTCGCCCCCTGAGGGCTGGGTTGGGAAGTACAATGCTGACTCAGGATGAGAGTGGCAGCATCCTGAATGAGATTCCAGTCTCTCAGGATGTCATCCCTGGTGGTGAACTGGGATGTCACAGTGAAACGGATGATCAATTTGTCCTGGATAGTGGCTGGAATGAGGAAGAGACGGCCGGCTTCAGCTATTTCCTTTAACAAGCTTTCTGTGAGGCAGTTAGGACCCTGTTTGAAGGATAAAGACAAGAGCATACCACATTATTCCCAGTAAGCATCCCCAGAAGCCCAGTATTTACATTTCCAAGAGGCTGAAAGTCACCAAATAACACCCTCCACCTGAGACCGAAGATGGCATTACCTTCAGACGAAAAACCACCAGGCCAAGGTGCCTCTTGGCAGGAATTTCAAAGAAAGGGTCATTTCTGACCAGAGATTCAAAATACTTAGCCATTTCCGTGCCCTAGAATTGTGAACATCAAGAGAACTGAGATTATTAACAGGAAGAGAAGACTGTGCATAAACCTCACCCTGGGAAACAGGTTTAAAGCTATCACACCTTTGAACCATAGAGACCTAAATGACTTCTGCCTGAAATTTCTTCTCCATTTGATTTTGCTCCAAGCTGTAAAACCTCCAGTGGCTCTGTATTTCTTGTCACATTAGCTCCACTTTGAAAACTCATGTCTCAAGGCCCTCTTTCAACCCACCCCCAGAAAGAGAAGGCTTGAGGGATCCTAGTTTCCCAACCAAGGTTTGAACCCGGGCCCTCAGCAGTGAAAGCACAGTGCTAACCATGGACCACCAAGGAATTCCCAGAAGGCACTTGCTTTGCCATCAAGGCAATGGCCCTTCCAGACTGGCCAAGGGGGCTGGCAAGGGCCCACACCCAGCCCACATTCTACAGTCCCAGCCAGGTGCCTCTTGCAGGGTGCACATGCTCAGAGGAAGCAACATTTGTTTCTCCTGCACATAAAGGCACAATGTGGGCTGCTGACAGCCCTGCCCCCGTATCCTAAGTCTCCACCTTCCCCTAACCTCTGGAACATT
Organism: Cervus canadensis; assembly: GCF_019320065.1. Lineage (NCBI taxonomy): Eukaryota > Metazoa > Chordata > Mammalia > Artiodactyla > Cervidae > Cervus > Cervus canadensis. Next base: position 55,868,192 of record NC_057391.1, on the reverse strand, counting down.
TTCACCTCAAATGCCCTTTATCCTCTTTTTTTCTGATATTCCACAAAGAATATATTTTTACCTATTATCCTCATGGAGAAGGCTTTAAACCTGTTTAATGGGTACACAGTTTCTGCTGGGGATGAAGGAAAAGTTCTGGAAATAGTAATGACAGTTGCACACTTTGTGAGTGTACTTAATGTCACTGAATTGTGCACATAAAAATGGTTAGAGTTGTCTCTGCTCAATGTTATATGGAAGCCTGGATGAGAGGGGAGTTTGGGGGAGAATGCATACATGTATACATATGACTGAGTCCCTTTGCTATTCACCTGAAACTATTACACCATCATTAATTGGCTCTACCCTAATACAAAATAAGTTTTTTCAAAAAAAGAAAGAAAAAAAATTTTTTTAAGATTAAAGTTTAAGGAATCATGTTATCTATATTTTACCACAATAAAATAATTTTAAAGCTTTGTACCATATTGATCTTTCACTGAAGTTATCATTTTTAATTTCCTATTTTTTTCTTAGAATTATTAACTAAATAAGGCTAAAACTTGCCCTTTATTTTTTTTTTTGCCCTTTCTTTCATTTTTAAAAATTTCCCTACTTAACCAGAAGGATCTTAATAAACTATTTGCTAAGTAATTGCTACTACCTGACTCTCACACTGGCTTCTCTATTTCAAGAGAAGTCAAAAGTATTTAGCCAACAATCCTTTTGATTTGCTACATACCTGATCCAGAACCACTTTCTCTCTCCAAGGCATGGTCTGTTTAAAATTATCTCCAATCTCTGCCTAAGCACTTTTCATTTTCAAGTCCTAAAACTCTCTCTCAGGGGAAGCACTCCACTAAGTGTTTTCTAACTGTTTTATCTTTTGCAATTTACTTTCTAATTCTGTCATCATTTCCCCCTGTACCTCCTTCCCTCCAAACCCATTTCCTTCTTGCCCTACCAATTTGAGAACTTTCTGTGTAAATTTTTCTTAAATCTACATGAGTAAGACCTCTCGGGTACAAATCTAGAGATGACGGCAGGTGGAATAGTGAGGGAAGCTCCTGGGAGAAGCGGAAGTTAATCTCCTTCCATCATTTGGAGAGGAGGGGGTGGTTCAGGAGGGTGACACACAGGTGAAGGTGCAGAGGCACGCTGAGGATGGAGCTGGAATGGGCCAGGGACAAGCCTGAGCTTAGAGGCTGATAACCAGGTCCTTGAAAGCCAGGCTCCAGAGTCTGGCCCTAGAGCAGGAAAAAGGGAGCTGATGGGAATCGGGGACTTTGAGTTGGAAAGAGGCAGCATGAGGGGAGTGGGCCAGCACCTGCAGGTCAACATCCAGTCCTAAGTTGGAAGCAAAAGCATTTTCCTGACAACTTGTAGCCTCCACCACCTCATCCCCTAGCAACTACATTTCAGTCTTGAGTCTGAAGATCAATCTAGAGAGAGCAAAAGTGCTTCATGTCCCTCAATAGGCTGGGTGACAGCGGCTCATTGATCAGCACCCAGTAAACCAACACCTTGATATTAATAACAAATGTAAAATTACCAACAGTAAGCCAGTCATCCTTAGTGATTCAGCCATTTCATTTGGCTTTGTGTTTGTTAAAGGAGGAAGGAATTCCCTAGAGGAAAGGTGGACAGGAAAAGACACACAGAAGATCAAAGGATGACATTTTTGGATTAAGCCTGCTGCTTTTATTCAACAACCTTGTCTTTCTCATGGGCACTTGTAAAAATGAGAGGAAAACACTGCTGACAAAAATTCTTAGTTAAGTTCCACCCCTTCCAGGAAGAATATGACAGAACCTTAGCCATTTTGTCTAGTGCTGCTTGACAAAAATCTCAGACATAACACAGACTGCGCCCACCTGCCTCAGTTTCCTACCTGTGAAGTGCCCCTACAGAGGTGTCACAGTGAGACTGTCATTGCGAAATTTACCGACAAGGTTTAAATGTGGTCTGAACAAATTTAAACTTTTATTTTTAAGTAGTTATAAATTCACAGGTACTTGTAAGAAATCATAGAGAGACCACATGCTCTCTTACTCATTTTATTACAATGATGATAGCCTGCAAATTTATACTATAGTATCATCACCAGCATATTGACATGGACACAATCTATGAATTTTATAGATTGGGAGTTACCAATACTCACCTGTGTGTGTGCTTGCGTGTATTTTGTTCAGTGCAATTTTATCACATGTGCAGGTTTAATACATATGAAGGTTTACAAACAAACAAACAAAAACAAGAATGACAGAGGGACTGTACCTATCTCAGTCACCTCTGGGTCTCTTTCCTAACCCAATAATTTTTTTGTTGAATTGAGTTGAAATAAATTGTACCAAATACACCTTCAGTAAATACCTATTGACATAATGCAGGGAAGTTTGTTCCAGACTTTGTCAGTCTACATGTATAAGCCAGGAGAGCCAGGTTTCTGGCATAACCATGAGAGTGACTAACATTTCCAGACAGCTATAACGATCCAAGTAATTATTTAAAACACAGGCTCCTACCCTGGGGACATGCCGCCTTTTGATTTACTCTCTCTTTCTTTCTCTGCAAACCAGGCTCTCGGGCCATGCCTCCCTGGTGCTCGATAGTAGCAGAAGGGATGGTGAGACACTCAGGTGGGCAGGACAGACACCACCCAGCCCTTGGTGTCACGTTCTGCTCAGTGATCCTCTAGCTAACAAACAGATGGCCACCCTGAATAATCAAGTCCCAGGAGTTCAGGAACAGGCCCAGACATCTGAGTCATACATCACAAGTCCCTAGGGCAGGTCTGCAAAGCAGAAACCAGCCTTCCTCCCCACTAGGCTACAAAGAGAGCCCAGGCTCCGCCCACATCTGCCCACTACATACATGTCTGACATGCGCTTGAAGATTCTTCACCCCAAAGGACCGGATCACGAACCAGAGTTTAATAGAGCGAAAGCGCCGGCTCAAGGGGATCTGCCAGTGCTAGAACAAAGGAACACAGTGCACAGTGGTTAAAGACAGGGACCCCTGCTCCTCCCACACACACCCCCGGGCTTCATCACCTGTTGCCCACACAGCCCTCCAGGGATGCACGCTGTCACCATGACTCCCGAGCCTGTTGGTAAGAAGCCAGGCAATTTACCCGGAGGCCGCTTCATCATGTGACCAAACCCTAGTGAAGTTGGCCCTAAGAGCAGCACAGGTGGACACCAAGTCCATGACCCTGAACCAAGGAGAAGACATTTTGCTTTAAATGCTACTTTAAACGTTTCATCCCAGGCTGAAATTCAAGATAGGGTGAAATACAACTTTCTCTAAAAATAACCTAAGTTACTTGAATTGCAGAAAATAAAGTTTTGTTTCTATTACAAAAATGTAAAGTATGGGGGTCAAGAGCTCAGATGCTTGAGTCTTGAAAACCTGGGTTTCTCCTCCAGCTCTGCCTCTTGCTACCTGTGCCCTTGGGCACTGCTGCCTCACTGGCTCCTCGTGAGACAAGAATGAGCAGCACCTCCAGTGAAGTGGCGTGAAGAGAACCATGGTGAAGAGCTTCACAGGAAACTGTCAGTAGGTGTTGGCTATTTAGATGATAAAATGTGAGCCACCAGTCACAGCTGCATTTCTGCCTAGAACCAAGATGATGGTTATTTAATATTACTGTCCTGTCCTGATCTTCCCTGTGACATCCCCATGTCTTCAGGAGGCAGCATTCCAGTCCTCGGATCTCAAATAAACAAGCACATCTCGGCCTCTGTTAGACTCAAACTGACCCTTTGCTCCTGGTGACCAAGTCCAACAGAGCTTAAAGTTCAAGGTTGCGGGCACCAAAGAGCTGAAAACATTCAAACCAATTCCACACCGATCTCTAGGGTCTGAAAACAGAGCAAAGGGTTTGGAAAATATTTGCAATTGTCCTGATGAGTACTGTGAGTTCAAATGACCTCCTCCTCAAGTGTCAGAAAGCTCTG